>NC_080836.1:65096461-65399492 GCF_030435755.1 Ochotona princeps | reverse complement strand
TTCGAGTGTTTGTTGTCTCACACTGACTGGTCTCTCACTGATTTTGAGGGAAGATTGAGTTATGGAATGTTAACTTTGAGTTCTAGGACCCATTCTTTCATTGACAGATCTGTTATTTAAACATGGTAGGACCTACCTCATGTAGTTATTAAATGTGACCGTTCCCAGCAAACAATATGTGACAAACAATATTTAAAATGAATAAATAATCTGACGTATTTAGAAGGTGATTAAAGAGCACAGGTATCAGGAGTTCTGAAAACATTTCTGCTTATAAATTTATATTTTTCCTTAAAGAAATTTGATTTTGACTTTTAAAACTATCTGTACTCATTTTAAATACAAAATCATTTTATCCCTTGTTCTAAAAACAAACAGAGATGATGGCCTCTGTTAGGAGCCAAAGACTTATGGGCCTTAGACTTGGCCTACCTGACAGCCTGTTGCATTGCAAAAGCCTGCAGGCAGGGCTACAGCAAGCAGGATATTAGGCCAAAACATCCTCTGTAGAGCAAGCAGGATACAACCTCCACCCTTGTTCCTGTTCAGATAATTAGTTCCTCCCCTGTTTCAATGTAGCTGATTAGTTCCTTCCCTGCTTCAATGAAGATAATTACTCCCAGGAAACCCCTCCCTTTTTCCCCCTCCCCTAGAGAAGGTATATATATGAGGAGTAAAAATAAAGACAGAGGCACTCTTTTCCACCAAGTACGAGTGTCCGTGTGTTTCTTGGGCCAGCAGCCCGGCATTCCCAGTCCACCCTCAGGGTCTGAGCGTCGTGTCCTGCAGGTCGGGACAAATTGGTGGCCCGTACGGGGAACCTGATACGGTGGAGCAACTGAGGAACCTCGCGGAGAAGACTTCGGCCGAAGCGTTTGGGTGCGAGGCAAAAAGGGTGAGTCGATAATTGACTCGGGCATTTTTAAGAAAAATGTTGTAGGGGCATAGTGATTTCATCTCCAGACCCTCTCCCTGTTCTGGGCACGAGGGACAATCTGAGAGACCCCTGGAACTCTGGAGGGGCATAGTTGATTTCATCCCCAGACCCTCTCCCTGTTCTGGGCACGAGGGACAATCTGAGGGACCCCTGGAACTTTGGAGGGGCACAGTTCATTTCATCCCCAGACCTTCTCCCTGTCTTGGGGCACGAGGGATAATCTGAGGGACCCCGGAAATCCAGAGGCAAGCTTAGAATTATGAAATTATTAAAACTTAATGGTAATCTACCCCCACACTACAATTACTCCCTATTCTTCTGAAAATCTATAGTGGTTAATGTGTGGTGATCTGGACTGGGCTGTTTTACTCCTGTCCTGCCAGGCCAAGTTCAATACACATTATCCCCCTTCTCTTATTCTTTCCTTTCTTAAGGGTCACTCTGTCGTTTTCCCGAGATTAGTTAGACCAACCCCTATTAGTAATGTTTTAACAATTTTTAATCAAGGATTATACTGTTGGGAAGTCTATGTTAATTATAAACAGCCTTAGCAAGCCAGGTCACGTGTATTTATCTTTATGAATATAGAAACTGAAAGTTAAGACAACACATTAAGATTTTGACAGTACATTGAAATGGTAAGAAGGGACATTAGTTTGTTTGCAAAACAAAAGATATAAACTTGATTATGGCAAGTATGTGATTTTAGAATTTGTGGCATATTCAATGGCTGCTTCCTAAGACATGCATATACAAGTATGTAGCAAGATTGCTTGATGTCTCTTTTTCTTATATTTGCCGGTAGTAACCTATAAGACTAGATTTGCATGCTGTATGAAGTCAGAATAGAAAATTAAGAAAGTAGCAGAACCTTCCTAGTGAGTTCAGTGGATGAATACATTAAGAATGGCCTGATTGTGAATGGGTATCCAGGCAGATGGTAGTACTAAGACACTCAAAACTTTTGCTTCTAGTAATACTTGACATCTATTAATGTAGTCATGCAATAACAGAGTAGAAAAATATAGCTTATTTTCTCAGTGTCTCTCAGTAGCTATTGAGTAGACACATAGTGAAACTGTGTATATCATTTAGCTCAGGGAAAAAACAATTATTTCCATTTTGGCATTGTTAAGCCATTGTTAAACTTGAGATAGTGATGTTTGATCATCATAAGGATTCTGAGATTTGATCAGATGACAAGAAACTGGTAGTGGATCACATTTGTGAACAGCTTCCTAACAATTGTCTAGAGCTGCTGTCATATCTTGGTTGCAAAACCACAGGCTCCATTTTGCAACTAAGACGAGTAGCCTCTCAAAAAAGATGGTTAAAGATGAAGGTAGACGTTTTAAAATATATTGAAAATGAGCCGTTATGCCTGGTTCAGAATTAGAAGCTTAGGGTCTGACAGTGTAATGTCTACAGACCCCTGGAACTCCCAGAAAAAAGTAAACTACCAAAGCGTAAGAGGCTTTACCATGTCTATGAGACTTCTGAGTGGTCTTATCACCCGAGAGGTCTCTAAACTGAAGCAGAATACTTAGTGGTTGTGTTGTAAAGCTACCTGCGAGGAGCTGTGTTTAGTGTTCTGTGTGTCAACACTGTTAGACGTGAGTGTGGTATTGTATACTATCATGTCATCACATGTGGTTTATACCTCACAACTCTACTCCCTCTACACCTCGGTTCCTGTCTCAAAGTCAGGATTCTGAAGGTCTAAGTCTGGAAATCTGAAGTTGGATGAGGGCTTCTGACAAGACCTGCAGAACCCCCTCAAATGCAAACACTCAAAGCTTTTCATTTGCTAAAGTTGCATCAATGAAAACCAAGCCATCTTCTAGTTAATGAGAAGATTTGCTTATCTTTAACTCTCTCCTGCAAAGTTGCACCCATGCCCAAGGAGAAGAGAATAAAATCAGTTCTAACTATTTGGGCCTAATGAGAGCTACCAACACTTTCTTCTGTTCCTTTAAACATTTTCCCCCTGCTTTTAGCTCTTTTTACCCTTAATTTTTAAAATATTGATCATGAGGGTAACTGCAGCAGATCGTCATTGGAACCCACGCTCAGGGAAAAAACCCAGTGGTTTTTGGAAAAATGTTTTGACTGGACAATGGCAAGGGCCAGACCCCGTTCTTATTTGGGGAAGAGGAAGTGTTTGTGTTTTCCCACAGGATGAAGACAGCCCCAGATAGGTTCCCGAAAGGCTAGTTAAACATCATTCTCCCAGTCTCACTATTTCTACTCCTATGGAACCCACTACCCAGAAAAATGGAGATACACTGGGGAATAATGAGCGTGATCCCACTTCCACTGCCATTGGGACCCACAACTAGAGTCCTCCTGAAGCCTTTTCAGGAATACTAATGCTGAACCAAAGAGTTAATTTATTACTCGGGTTCAATGCAGTATGTGTCACCTTGGTAAAGTGGGAATGTTTCTCTACTAATCTCTCTCATGAGCTCTCTTACAGGTTGAACAGTTCCTGGAATGCAGACTTTGAAAGCTTGACCATCACATCTTTGTCATTTATTCCACCTATGTTGATCCCATTTCCTGGAATTCTCTTGCAGTTAGTATAGCCCAGGGGTTCCATTTGTTCAGGAACTGAGTGGAGGTTGCTGCTAGGATGACTCTTATGCATAGGCCTCCTTTTGCTGTGCCTTCAGCTTAAGCGGCTAAAACAGCAAGCACAGGCTCAGGTTATGGACATAAGACAAGACTTTGCAGCCCTAGAAGGAAGGCAAGACCCTCAATTCTGGCTCTCACCTATACAGTAGCCGGGGCTGGTAGTCAAAGACGGGCAACCTCTGACCCAGTCAGGTACCAACCTAAGACAGGAGTTAGGCTTTGTCATCTGCCTAAGCTTCCCATGACGGGTAAGGACCTGACGGGAGGTCAGATGACCTAAGACAGGCACAGTCACTGAGCCATACCCTTACTGTATCATAGAAAAAATAAAAGGGGGAACTGTTAGGAGCCAAAGACTTATGGGCCTTAGACTTGGCCTACCTGACAGCCTGTTGCATTGCAAAAGCCTGCAGGCAGGGCTACAGCAAGCAGGATATTAGGCCAAAACATCCTCTGTAGAGCAAGCAGGATACAACCTCCACCCTTGTTCCTGTTCAGATAATTAGTTCCTCCCCTGTTTCAATGTAGCTGATTAGTTCCTTCCCTGCTTCAATGAAGATAATTACTCCCAGGAAACCCCTCCCTTTTTCCCCCTCCCCTAGAGAAGGTATATATATGAGGAGTAAAAATAAAGACAGAGGCACTCTTTTCCACCAAGTACGAGTGTCCGTGTGTTTCTTGGGCCAGCAGCCCGGCATTCCCAGTCCACCCTCAGGGTCTGAGCGTCGTGTCCTGCAGGTCGGGACAGGCCTCAGAATCAATTTTGAAATAATCCGAGCTTGCATTTCAGTGTTTTTACAATCTATAATTCTCATGTAATTATGAAAAAAGTAGACATTTTACTTTAGTGCAATTTTGCATGTTTGTTTTCATTGCTCTGTTATTATTGTAAATAACAATTTTACCTGTACAAGATTTCTTTGTTTTGGATCATAATGCATTTATATTTTATAAACTAAAGGCATATTATTATCTCAAAAGCCATATTGGCACCTTAAATACAATTAAGAATAATTGCTAATTCCTAGAGCAAACCTACACAAAAATGACTCACTGATTCTGCTGTGAATACAATAAACAGACTGTGCATTAGATGTAAAATATATGTGAAAATGAACTTTCTAAAATTTTTAGTGTGTTTATGTTTTCTGCTTTGTAGAGATGATTATAATTCATTTAAATATTAGGAGCATTTTAAAAGAAAGCTCGTTTTAACACCTCATAAATGGTGAAAACAGGTTTTTGGATACACTAATAAAATCACGATAGCCACTACCTGGGGCTAGAATAGTTTAATTTTAAATTTATAGCCAATAAAAATATACTTATGCATACCAAACTTATATCTAAACTCAAAGGAATATAGTAAACAAATCACATATTTACAAAACCAGAAAATCAATGTATGATGCATTTCCCAAATTGAAGCTGATGTTGTGACTCAATGAGTCAAGCTGTGGCTTGAGGTTCCAGTATCTTATATAGGTGCTTGCTTGAGTCCGCTCCACTTCCAGTCCAGCTCTCTGTTAATATACTTGACAAAGCAGAGAAAAACGGACAAAGTAATTTGACCCCTGCCACCCACTGGGAGACCTGGAAGAAGCTCCTGTCTTCCCATTTTAGCCTAGAATGGTCCATTTTGGAAGTGAACCAGTGCATGGAAGATCTCTCTCTCTGCCAATCCTTTTCTTTGTAAACTTGTGTTTCACAAAAACAAATACATCTTTAAAATTACATTTAAAAGTTTTTCAAATTAAACACTTTTGATGCATTCTTCCATTCAGTGTGGCAGTGAACTATTTACTTAAAAGTCTCATGTTAAAATGAGTGTTTAGTGATGCCAAAAGTGAAATCAGTCCATATTTACTATTGAACAGCAAATGTGAAGAACCGTAGACTTCTTTGATAATTTTTAAAATCTATTTTTGTGCCGTTGTGACAAAATACCACAGATGAGATAATTTATAAGGAACAGAAAGTTATTTCCCACAGTTTTAAAAGTAGGGCTTCTGGCTTCATCCCCGCATTTGGCAGGCAGAAGAACACTGTGTTCTTACATGAAAGAATAGACAAAAAGAAAAAGCCCACTCCCACCAACACCTTTCAGAATAACATAAATTCATCCATCAGGGCAGCTCTTATAAACTCAGCATCTTCTACCTCCCATTAAGTTTCAACATGAATTTTAAGTGGGCAACAGGTTGAAACAATAACATTCTGTTTCATGGACACAATTCTTACATGGAAAATGCATTCATTTCGTCCCAGCAATAACTTAAAAGTCCCAAGTTCACAGTTTCAATGAAACAGATATCTTAAGGTAATTACCATCTCACTGCAAGCCTTTAAAATTGAGTAACTTACATGCTTCCAAAATACAATGGAGAGATAGGCATAAGGAGACACTCCCATTAAAAAAAAAAAGAAATACTAGGTTTTGAGTAATTCCAAAACTAACCTAAGAGATCTTAACACTCACGGATATTGGATAACGTTTGGCTCCACATTCCAGACACAGGGGGGTGGATGTGGCACCTCCAAGGCCTCTGGCAGCCCCAGCCTTGCGGTTGTGGTCTCTTGGGGCTTTTGACCTCATCTCTTGTGGTTTGAAGCTAGATCCCCTTTGACTCTCCCAAGCTGTTTTTGCTCATTGATGGTCTTAAAATCCTGAGAGTTCACAGGCAGCTCCGCTTCCAGTGTCTCACTAGGAATGGCCTTTGTGAGGGTGCTCCTTGTGAGAGCTTTGACAGTTCCTGAAATCCAGGTAAAGGAAGGTAATTCTACCCAGTTACGTCTGTACTTAAAACTCAGGTTGAGCACCACAGCCTGTGCCTTCCACAGCTGTAGTGTGAGTTGTGAGCCGTACCTGGGTCTAATGTAACCTGAGGTGGGGGAGACAAGGAGCACTGTGCTGGGATGCGGGAAAGAGCTGTCCGAGGCAACCCTCATCACGGAACCTCATTGTTCCCAACACTTGTACCCTGGGCTCTCTGCTGACATCTGTCATCTCTCGCGGCCCTGGCACAGTGAGCCTGTGATGATGAGTGACGCCACCCTAATGAAGTCTGAAATATCTTCAGTGTCATTTTCTTCACTATCTTGGTGAATAGCACCTGGCTACTTTCTGTCTAGATTAATTTCCAGCAAATGGTTACACAGCCTAACCTTGGTTTTTATCTCTTAAACACATTATGATTCTTTACATACTCAGATTGAGAATTTTCCAAATATTTACCTTCTGTTCCTTTTTAGTTAGACATTTTACCTTTTTAAACTTTTACTCTCTTACAAATTTTTGCTATAAGCATTTCAATGAGGCCATGCAGTTTCTTCAATATTTTGCTGTTTAAATATTTCTCTAACCAAACATCTTTGCTTATTACTCTTCAGTTTTGCCTTGCATAATGCCCTCCGTCATGGTCACAATTCAGCCAAGTTCTCTGAGATTTTACGAAAAGAATATTTTTCCATCCAGTTTTCATCATCTTGTCTCTTATTTCTCTCTGTGGCCTCTTCGAATGGTCTTTACTGCCCATATGTGTACCAACATGCTTTTCATGACCACATTGGCTCTCAGGTCAGGATAACAATTACGTCACTTCTCTGTGCTCCTGTTTATAACATTGTACCAACAGAATGTGATGTTTCAGTTTGTCTAGGGTGAAAAAATGACGTAGGTGAGCTTAAACAGAAAACTCACTCATCTAGTCAAATTTTTAATAGAGGTAAAACATGGTATTAAAGCTAAGACAGAGAAATTCTCAGGTATTCTGAGGAAAATTGGTAGAGAATTATATCTTTCTTCCTGGCCGACAGGTGCTAAATGCATTTGCAAGAATTCCTGGGGCCACATTCATTGGCATGTGACAAAGCTCAAGAAGCTTATAAGAAGTGAAATGAGTCTCACAAGATCCAAGAATTGTATAGGATCAAATCCTTGTCCCGTTCCAGAAGGATGGTCTTCCATTATCAGAGCTATCCTAATATCCTATATTTAACTTAAGCTATTTCAACTGAGATTCCTTCATATGGAGTAGAAAATCGTTGTCTGAAGCTGCAGCATCACAAAAGGCATGTCAAAAGATGCTGCAGCATTCCACTGAGTCTTAGTGATTCAGGTGTAACAAATCTTGCAATTGGGAATGTTCATTGTGCAGGTTTATTACTAACTGTAAGGTGGCTGTGTCCTCCAACATCAGCTTCTGCTAGGCCGTGAGACAATCTGTGTTGTCCCTCCTGTGCAGCATGCTGGGAGACAAGTAGCTATAAAAGATTTAAGCATCCCTTTTCCTTTTGAAAATTCTGAGAGTTTTTTCTTGTAACCTCTTTCATTCCATTTACTAATTAATATGATAATCAGATATTACCCCTGCTAGATCTCTTGAGTTCTCTTCAACTTAATCACAGTGTTTAAAATACAAAGATTAACAGCCACTCCTAATTTTCCAATTTTTAGGTAAATTTTGTTCTACATATATTGTAACTGTGCACTTTTCTTCTAGAATGTTACTTTAGCCTCACTGAAGCATTCATTCTATATTTGATTAATTACATCTATATTTTGTTACATTATTTATCTGAAATGTGATATCCATGAGCATCTTAACTGCTGGATCAAATGCCAACTTTGTATCTATAAATTTTTAAACATCTGTATGAAGACTATACTTTGTACCACTATGTGAAATAATACACCTTTACTATAAAACATTGTCATGATTTATGTGCTTACTGCAGACTATTGTGCCATATTTTGTCTGCCTTGTTCTAAGGTTAAAAATATGCTTTACCTTAGTTATAAAATTCATGCAAATTAGGGAAGAGCAGAATGCAAACATTATTAAAAATGGACCAGGCATTTGGCACAGTAGTTAAAAACTAGGCAGGATACCATTCCCCTTACCAAAATATCTGGCTTCAATTTCAGGCTTCAGCAAGTCCCAGTTTTCATTCATAGCTGTATACTTTTGATTTTTTAAATTGAATGTTTCTGGATAACACTTCCAGAACTATATTGAATAATAATGGTGAGAGTAGAATTCTTGTGTGATCATAGGGAATTCTTCAAACATTCCTTCATTCAATATGATGCAGGGTGGGTTTGCCATATATACATCTTAATGGTGTTGAGGTACATTTCTTCTATATTCAAATTTGAAAGTTTTTTTTAATCAGAAAGAGATGTTGCATTTTAATCAAATCATTGAGAGTATTTTGGTAAGGATTTAGTTATTTATTTTAAAGCCAGATCTACATAAAGAGAAACAGAGAAAATCTTCCATTTGCTGGTTCACTTTCAAGATGACCACAACAGTCAGAGTTGGACCAGGCTGAAGCTAGAAGGCAGTTTTAATCAGGATCTCCCACACGCATGGGTTCATGCACTTAGGCTGTCTTCTGCTGCTGTTCCCATGACAGTAATAGGGAACTAGATTGGAAATGTACTCAACAGGAACTGGCCAAATGGGATGCTGGTGCTGCAAGCTATGGTTTAACCTACTGTGTCAAAATGATGGCACCCATTGTATAGTTCTCATTGTATTGCTGCGATGTATCAGATTCACTACTTTGTGTATGTTATACCACACCACATCCCTTGAGTGGGGGTGGTTGTTGCTACCTGGTGTGCTGGATATGATTTGCCAGTATTTTGCTGAGCATTTTCATTCCAAATTTCATCAGCTATATTGGTTTCTTTTATTGTTGAATTATTCTCTGCTTTTGTCATAAAAGAAATGGTAACTCCGTGGAATGAGTTTGGAAGAGTTCCCTCTCAATTATTCCAAATAAAAAGACTTGGGTTCCTTCTCTCTTTAAAGTTTGATAGACTTCAGCAATGAACTCTTCTGGTCCTGTGCTTTCCTTTGTTGTGTAGCTCTTTATTACTGATCCAATCTCAGTCTTACAATTTTCTCCATGTTTTCTGTGACTTCACACCTCAATTGTGGTAAACTGTGTGTCCAGAAGCCTATTTCCTTCATATTTTTCATTTTATTAGCTCATAGCTGCACTATTCACAATGATTCACTTTGTTTTTATGGCATCAGTAATAGTATCTCCTTTTTCATACGATTTTTAAATCGAGCTACTATATTCACATTTTTGGCTAGTTGGTTAGCTAATGGTTTATCAATTTTGCTTATTTTATTAAAATGCAACTCTTCATTTCACTGGTCTTCTGTATGGCTTTTTATTTCTATTTTATTTCTTCTCTAAATTTTATTGTTTATTTCCTCCTGTTAATTTTGTGCTTAGTTTGTTCCTATTTTCTAGGTGTTTAAGATAGATTGTTCGATTATTTATTTCATACCTTTCTAGCCTTTGATACAAGCATGTACTGCAATCAACTTTCCTGTAAAACCTGTGTTTGATGTATCCTCTAAGATTTGAGATGCTGTGTTTTCATTTTCATGCATTTCAAGGAATTTTAAAAATTATTTTCATTTATTCTGTGTCCCACTGTTCATTCATGATCATGCTGTTCAATACCCATGTTTTTAATGTTTTTTTGAATTTCTTTTTCTGCTAGTTCACAGTTTCAAATACTTTTTAACTTTTTTTTTCTGTCATAGTATGTAGTTGGTCCTTGAATTTATTCCATACACTAAATATTCTGTAGATATCTACTGGCCCATTGCATCTATTACATAGATTATTCTGTTGTCTATTTAATTATTGTCTTGTTTATCTCTCCATTGATGAGAATGGTATTTTGATGTCCACCATTATTATTGCATTAAAATTTACATTTCCCTTTGATTCACTCACATTTGTGTTCCAAAACAAATGTGTCCTAATGCACATAAATTTACTGTAATTGTTCTTCTAGTTGAATTGTTCCCCTATCGATTGCATAATGGCATCAATTATCTTCTTAACAATTTTTCCTTTAAAGTCTATTTTGTTCGACGTGGGTATAGTTACTCTTGCTTGGTTTTGATATCCATTTGAATGGAGTATCTTACCCTCCTTTCACTTCCAGTCTGTGATGAAGTATGTTTCTTACAGCCTCATTCAGGTGAGTCTTGCTTTTTCATCCTTTCAGCCAGTCTATATCTTTTGCTTGTTCTATCTGCCTATTTGCCTCCGTGGTTTGGTGGACCTCCTGAGACTTGCATTGGAATTCCAGGGGTGTGTGCTGTGCTTCCTAGGGCCAGGGAACTCTGGCCACTGCTTGTGGTTACTGTGTCCAGAGAGACGCCAAAGTTTGGTGTGATGTATCACCTCTTCTGTGTTCAGTAGGTATAAGTAAGGTTGGAGGTATATGTGTTCACAATCTGTCCTTTCACTGTACCAATCTATCCATTTACTGTGTTCATTCACAGTCTAAGAGTGTGCCTGCCCACAGTGTTTGTGTGCTACTCACACCGGCACATGCACCCTACAGAGCATTGACCTCTTGGTGGTATGTTCATGAAGCCCTGCACGAGACCTGTTCCCAGAACACAGAGACCTATTTGTTCCCAGTCTTGCCATGTTGGTACACAGGACCCCAGCCACAACCAATGCCCATCTCAGTTTTGTGGCTTGTGCTAAGAATTCTCAGAGTTACTGGGTATGCCAAGAATTCTCATAGTCACTGGATGCAGGGTCACTCTACCACATGGGCTGTCAAGCCTTGGTGTAAGCTGCACCCATTTCCCTGCTGCAGCTCTATCTCAGAAAGTTAGGTCTGGAAATTTGCTGAATATAGGGGAGAAAAGCAATGTGGTACCCCCTCATGGATTAAAGTACCTCTTCAGCTCCCTAAACACTTCTCCAAGCTAGACTAAAATCCAATGTGGACCATAAACTTCTCCCTCAGTAAAGCTACCAGTGACATCAGCTGTAGTAACCTGCTTTCACTGTGCTTAGTAATTTGGCACTTCCCTGGTGGATACCATTGGTAGCAGTGCATGGATGGTGTGGTAATTGTGCACCTGTCACATCTCCTTACCATTCCAGAGAGTCTCTTCTCCTTTTTCCCTTCTTCCCTGAAAATTCCTCTCAATAACTTCTGTAAAAATATGGTGTCTCCTTTGACTTCTTACTACATATCTTTGGTTGAAATCAGTGCCGACTTCACTTATTCATTCACAACGGATCCACAACATAATATTTTTGAAAAAGAGCAAAAAATGAAACATGCACTATATGCATTGAGATAAGCCAAAGCAGATTAAACATTCTTATAACACACATTCTCACAAATCTACAGCTTTTGAAATATTTTTTATTTTTGATGACTGAATCAAAGCTACAGCAAAAGAGGAAAAATGCACTTTGTTTAGTCATTGAGAATACTACAGTAAGTAAATATAAGAAACTAATGGAGCTATAGCCAATTTATTGACAGATATGATTTTGAATTTAAAATTTTTTAAGTTGTACCTGTTTTTATTGGAAAGTCAGATATACAGAGAGGAGCTGAGACAGAGAGGAAGACCTTCCATCTTATGATTCAAGCCCCAAACAGCTGCAATGTTTGGAACTCAATTGATCCAAAGTCATGTTGTTGTTTGTTTAAGATTTATTTTACTTTTATTGTAAAGTCAGATAGGCAGAGAGGAAGATCTTCCATCTGATGATTCACTCCCCAAGTGACCACAACGGCCGGGGCTGTGCTGATCTGAAGCCAAGAACCAGGAACTTCCTCCAGGTCTCCCATGCAGATGCAGGGTCCCAAGGCATTGGGCTGTCCTCGACTGCCTTCCCAGGCCACAAGCAGGGAGCTGGATATGAACTGGAACTGCCAGGATTAGAACCAGTGCCCATATGGGATCCGGGTGCTTTCAAGGCGAGGACTTTAGCTGCTAAGCCACTGCACCAGGACCAGGAACATCTTTTGGATCTCCCACATGGGTGCAGGTTCCCAAGGCTTTGGGCCATCTTCGACTGCCTTCCCATGCCACAGGCAAGGAGTTGGATGGGAAGCAGGGCTGCCAGGACATGAACCAGTGCCCGTATGGGATCCTGGCATATGCAAGGCAAAGACATTAGCCACTAGGCTACTGTGCCAGGCCTGAATTTAAAATCTTCTGCAGACTGAACGCTTACCCAAAGATCTAGGAATTCAATATTTTCATAGCATAGAAATAAAAAAAAATCAGTGAAAATATATTTCATGAAAACAAAATGTATTCAATATTGGTCACTATGCTCTTGAGGTGTTCATAGGTCTACTTTATATATCATTACTGTATAATGATGTGCTGCTATAAATCTCATATTAATACTACATTCAGTAAATTATTTGCATAGTTTCAAATCATCCAAAACTACAGATAAGAACTGGATTGCATAGTTAGCTGTTGTTGCGTAGAATTTGTATTTTATTAGCCTATTCTTGATGAGTAAAGTATATTAATAACTTGCCTCACATTAATATGTTCTCAGAGAATTTCATACATTTTGAATACTTCTAATATTCAAGCTGAAGTTACTGTTCTTTTTTTTACATTTTATTATTATTATTATCATCTTATGACACAATTCCATAGGCTCCTGGCATTTCCCTTATCCCCTTCCCAAATCCCTCCCCACCACCTAGTTCCTCTATATCCTTACTAAAATATAGTTCTTCATACACAGTCATATGTCCATCATTGTGGCCATGGACAATGGCAGAGTCCAGAATCCTATTATCAAGATATAGTGAACAGTTTCATTGTAAGTCCATCTTTGTCTGGAAGTAGAAATGCATACTACATTGTATCCTCACATCTGGATGTTAGTCTCCATTTCACAGCTACTGCACATCCCCTCAAATGAAAAGTCATAATACAAAATCAACAATAGAAAGAAAAATAGAAATTTACAATGACATGAAGTTAAATGATATGTCACTAGATATGACAGTCTCCATTACACAGCTACTATACATCCCCTTAAATGAAAAATCACAAAACAAAATCAACATTCGGGAGAAAAAATATATTAACAACACTATGAAGTTAAATAACATGCTACTAAATAAATCATGTGTAGGTGAAGAAATGAAAATCAAGAACCTGCTTGCAGAAAATGATGCTACTGTATGATCTAGGAGTCATTGAATGATTTAATCAGAAGAGAATGTTTTGAAGAGATAAAAACAACAGAAAACAACAAAACTCATGTGATATAGTTTCCGCTGATTTTTGTTCGTGAAGTGTGTCTCTTCTAGACAATAAATAGATGTGTTTTGTTTTTTTAATCCAGTCTACTAATCTATGACGTTTGATTGAGTTAAACCATTTACATTCAGGGTTAATATGTATGGGTGATACTTTGGTCCTGTCATTTTAGGAGTGGGTTGTTCATTGGTTTAGTCTTCTGTTGTCATTTTACTGGGATGTTCTTCCCGTTTGCCTTTGGTTTTGGTAGGTGGTATTCCTTTTCTCTGTGAAGAGAACATCTTGAAGTATCCTTTGTAGAGCAGGTTTGGAAGAGGCAAATTCTTTTAACTTTACTGTGGAAGAATTTTATTTCATTTTCAAAGACAAAAGAAAGCTTTGCTGGGTATGATATTCTGGGCCGACATTTTTTTTCTTTTAGAATCTGGAATATGGCACTCCATTCTCTTCTTGCCTGTAGAGTTTCCTGTGAGAGATCTCCTGTGAGTTTAATTGGCATTCTTTTATATGTCAATTGATTTTTTTTTCACATGCACATTTAAGGATCTTTTCCTTATGTTCAACTGAAGAGAACTTGAAGATAATGTGTCTTGGTGAAGATCACTTTTGATCAAGCCTGTTGGGAGTTCTGTGCCCCTCCTGGATCTTGTTTCCTAATTCTTTCTCCAGATTAGGGAAATTTTCCTTTATTATTTCATTAAATATATTTGCAAACTCAGCTTCTCTTTCTGTACCTTCTGGTACTACCATAACTCTTATATTGGCCTCTTCATAGTGTCTTTCAATTCTTGAATACTTTTTTTGGCCTGATCCAGATTTGCTTCCAGCTTTTTGTTTGCTTCCCCCTGATGACAGGAAATATCTTCCAATTCTGAGATTTTTGCTTCTGCTTGCTTCATTCTATTTTGGAGACTTTCCATTGTACTTTTAATTTGGTCTACTGTGTTCTTAATTTCTGATATAGCAGTCTTGATTTGCTTTATTGCTTCCTTAAATTCTTTGAACTCTTGTATGTGCTTCTCATTGTTGATCAGAATCTTTAAAATGAGTTTTATGAATTCTGTGTGCCCCATTTTTTTTTATGTCTTCCTCAGTTAGCTCTGAAGTTGCCATAGGGTTTTGCTCCTTTGCAGGGGAGTTTTCAGTAATATTCATTGTGCTTTTGTCTCTTCTTTTGCTGTTGCTCATTGTACTTCTGTTTAGCAGAGTCTTCTCCTTGGGCAGGTTTCAAAGCTGTGTCACCCACAGGTCTACAATTTTACTTATTGCCATTGGTACACAACTCTTTGCTTGCAGCCACTTGTGCCACAACCTCCAGCACGTTCCATGTCTGGGTTCTTATGTTAGATTTTCACCGTGTCTCCACAGCCCCAGCTCCTGGCTCACCACTCTCCACCTCTTGTGATACCGTGCTGAGGCTGCACCACTGTCTCTGCAACCTTTATCCCACTTTCAGTTGGAGCAGGTTCCAGGATTAGAGAGACACCAGGCGTACTATACAGTTAGGTTTTTGGTGGCACTGATCTTGTCGGAACCTGTGGGACATTAGTTCTGGGTGCCACATGGACCTATTTTGACCAGTACGATGCCACAGTCGGTATTATTTTCCTGCGGGACCAGTGCTATCCACAGACCTCAGTGAATTCTCGCGAGCTCAGCACATGCACAGTTCACTGTTGTCCCTTGCAGTCCTAAAGCTATTGCCACAGTGTACAAAATGGTGCCTGATGTACCACTACTAGAGTTCTTGATCTGCTGGCCATCAAGTCTTAGCGCTACCCAAACCTGTGTTGGATGGAACCTGTAGAATGCCACGTTGATGCAGTTCACTGAGTTAGAACTGAGTTCACTCCCAGCTCAGTGTATGCTCAGTCCTTTCCCTTGTCTTTGTCTCCTTATGCACAATTGCACCCAATTCAGCTCAAGGGGGCTGACCGGGCTGTGAAATCCACCCTGTTCTCACACTGTCTGTCTGGGATCTGCTGCTCTGTCTCTGCTGTGAAATCCACCCTGTTCTCGCATTGTCTCTGGGATCTGCTGCTCTGTTTCTACTGTGAAATCCACCGTTCTCGCACTGTCTCTGGGATCTGCTGCTCTGTCTCTGCTGTGAAATCCACCCTGTCCTCACACTGTCTCTCTGGGATCTGCTGCTCTGTCTCTGCTCCTGGTCAAATCAAACAGACCAGCAGGACGGACAGTTCTTTGTCTGGGCTCACCTCCTAAGCTCCCAGTGAAAGTCCCTTCCTGCCTGGTTGCTGGTGGAGTTCAGATTGCTGGTACCTGAATGCTGCTGGAGTATCAGCCACTGCAACACCATACTGCTGTGCCCGCTGCTTTCCTGTGTCTGTCAGTTTCCAGGTACCTCTCTGCTGTTGTTCTGTCCTTTCCTGTTTCCTGGAAAATGTCCTCTCTGCTTCATCCTGATTAAATGTTTTTCCGTCCATTTAAACGTGTCCTTACCTATTCCGCAATCTTGATTCTCCTGAAGTTACTGTTCTTATTCTAGGAATTTCTATCCTTTCTTAAATGAAGCAAATATGAAAATCAGGAATTCTAGAGGTCACAAATGGCTTCATGTGTGACCTGATACAAGCAATTTATGCTTATGTAGACAGACAGAAGCATATACGAATAAGAATGGAGATTTAGAACGTGATACATAAATGTGCTTCCAGAGTTTAGTCTTCTGGAAAAGTCTAACAGGTTAATAGCCAAATAATTTATGAAAATAAATATGGATATTTGTAAGTAAATAACATATACCCTATATAGAAAACTTTATATAGGCCATTGAATATGTAATAAAATTCTACTTACTGATGTGAAAGCAATCACATACGTTTTGCTTATTAGAAAGGTGATGTGAGTATAATACTTCTCTATAGTTTATATTGAGCCTCACTGCTCAGCCAACACATGAATCATTTATTTATCATCACCCTCACACAGAGCAGACAATCTTAGTTTAGGCAACTGAGGCAATACTGAGAAGAAATGACTCCGTCATATCACCCAGAACTCTCCCTTAGTCCAGTTTTGGGGGCTCTCAAGCCTATTGGATTTAGGCCATCGGGAGCTCATAGATGGAATCTTTTCAAAGTAATCTGTCAGTAGGCTAGCATGACAGGTGACATGAGGACTGCTAACGGGAGATTATCTGGTGGTCTAATCCTCTTCCTCAGCCTGAAGCCAAACATGACATTCAGGATGTTCCCTGGGAGATTGAAATGCTTAGGGAAGAGGTGGGTCACAGACAGCACATTAGCTTTTGTATTCAAGCAGATGTTTTGCACAGCCTCTTATTACAAAAGATCTGGCATCTCAGATTTCTGAAACAGATTTGGATCAAAGAAAACAATCATATATTTAAAACACTTCTTGGGAAAACCCAGTTAAGGATTCATCAGAAGTATGTACTGCTATTTTTATTTTGTAACCACTGAAAATTGTTCCATCATTCCTCCGCGCCAACCTAGGCGTCTGAAATTTCCTTTAACATCAGCACCACACTTTTTCCTTGATAAGGAAATCAATGCCAGCTCCCTACTGTTTCGATACTGTCTTTATCACCACTTTCTTAGGAGTTTTAGTCACTGGCTTGCTAAAAAGGGCTGAGGAGGAATTTGGAATACAGAATAGAGCCAATATCAGTGCTTATTCCCACTTGATTTTCTACCTTACTTGAAATTCAAACATGTTCTTTGTATCTGTGGCCATGTCTTTGTAGATGCTTCTCACTAGATGAATGAACAGCTCATTTATTTATAATCAAAAGATAAAGTGATTATACAAATAGTATTACATTAGTGAACATTGAGGAAATGTTTGAATAGGATAACTTGCACATTTTATGCATGCCTTGGAGTTAAACCTTATCACTGCTAACAGAATTCAGAGGGCATTTGACTTGAGTCTTTCCTGAGCTCTGCCAGTGATCCGACTGCAGATCACTAATGTGGCAGAAACCTTTATGTATGCCTCCTGGACTGTTTGGCCTGCCAGAATTGCTAACGTATTTAAAAATAGCATGCAACCCCTTTTCAGCCTGCTTATGTCACTTTAATTTCATCATGTCATGCAAATATTTTTTTAATGTTATGGTCCTCACATTTTATCTTCAGCTACTCTTCCTGTTGTCCATGCATATTTTTTCACAGCACACTACAATTGTTAAATGTCTGTTTCTCAAGCATCCATTTAAAAATATGTCTTTTATCTAGAAGAGTAAAAATGGCTTTAATAGAAACACAATTAAGTGGTAGGTGGATATATGAACTCACATCTTGTTACTAAACAAGAAAACATAGTCTACTACACTTCCAGAACAGCAATATATCTAAAAATAAAAGATGTAGAAGCATATTGGCAGCTCATGATAGAGTCTAGTAATCTCAGAGATGTCTGGAGAACTTATTTCATGTCTGAAATATGAGAAGCATCCATTCTTAACTCTTAAATAAATTTGATGGTGACAGTGCATGCAAAAGGAACAGAGATGCTTTTACTAGGTTCTATCCCTATGTCTTTCACAGTGAAGAAATAACCATCCTAAGGCATAAGACGAATGAAGCTGTATCTTTGTATGCTGAATTTCTCCTGCACAGCTTGAAAATTCATGTTTTTTTTTTCCTATGTGCTACCCTAGCTAAATGTGCCGTCATTATTTTTGGATTACCACATATCAAAAACCTAACAGTGTTTTCCCTGGGTAGGTTCATGGTGTTTATTTTGTCCAGTAAATGAATATATGTATATACATACTCCACCCCTAATTTAGGTATCTATATATCCTCAGTTAGTGGTTATTTTTTATTCTTTAAAAATTTTTTTTTGTTACCATCGATTTCCATGATGTAATGATGTAGGAGTATGGATTCCTTCTTCCCCGTCCTCTTTGTCTACTTCTCTCTCCCACCATTGCCACCCATATTATCCCAGTAGTATAATACTTTAGTAACAGTCCTCCTTCGATGGGCATCTGCCTGTTTCTATAAATTTTAAGGCACTTGTAACCAGAGATAATCTATCATGCTGCAATTTCACCTGCAGCATTTCCTACATCGCTTTTAGCTCCAAAATACATTCCCATTTGTGTAAAAAAGAAATGGATTGGAGGATGTATAAGTATGCAAAAAGAATCATGGCAGTGGAGGACAGAATTTAACTAAACAAAACCTGTTGCCTTTATTTGGGTGGTACTGCTGTCTTGAATCACAATAGGATTTCTTGTTTGACTGCTGCCAATGTTCTCCAAAAGTATAGATCAAGATAAATTGAAATGACACCAGAGAGAAATTATTGAAGAGGCTGTTTAAGACCCCAAAATAATAATATCTTTTGTACAATTGATCTGAATAATTTTCTCTATCTTTTGGGAGAGAACATGAACTTGTTTCTCTGTTCTAGCAGGTTTCTATGTAAATGATAAAGATAAAATAGGGAACATTCTGTTAGTTAAGTAGGATAGGAGTTAAGAGAAATGAAAAAAATACACCTACTAGAAATTATTGTGCTGCCTTAACTTCTGAAAATTCATTTAAGAAGGTTCAAATATGAAATGGCACTTCAACTATAAATCTACATGTTTCTTTTGAAAATGTTGCAGCTGAGTGTATACTAATAAGAAAATAGCTTTCAATAGAACTGGGACCTGTGAATTTTCAGAATGTTTGGCATTTTACCCACAATAAGATTCATTTTGAAATAAACTAATCTCCCTCCAACATTAAACTCCAATCAGTGAGTTTTATTTGGGTCATTTAGTGCTGCCATTGCTATACATTAAGACAGTTAGGCTGTTTTAATACTGATTGCTGCCATTTAACATTTACCAAATATCTGCCATCACACTTTTCTCTGGAAGAGAAAATTATGAAAAAGGAGCTTTGGTTCTCAGTCTGCTGAGGAGGATTAGAATATGCCAATGGTCTATTTTTCAGGGAAGTTTTTAAATGTCCGGCAGTATAGGAACCTTCACTGAATCCTTATCTAGTAATGTAGTATTTTAAAGTCTGTCCTAATCCCTAGCTGGAAACGAATTCTTAAAATATAAAAGTCATTTGCTGGTATTTAGGGCAAAATTGATATAGTGTGTTAATGCTTTTTACCCATCATGTGGAAAATTCCTGCAATTTGATCCTTCACGTTTAATGAGATTCACTGACATTTTAAATCAATATACTGAAACCTGAGTTATCTGAATTTTTAAGGTAGTCTGATTGTACCAAAATTTTATTTCCTGATTCAATAGAGATTAGTTTTGATACTTAATGATCATGACTTCACTATTAAGTAATTGATAGCGCAATATGAGTATCTCATACATCAGATGATAGTGTAATTCACTATTCAATCCATACTTTGAGATATTCTAGAGAATTCAGAATTGAAATGCCTTCAAAAGAAGAGAACATTTTGAAGTAAAAGGTCTTATAAAATATTCATATTTTTATCTGAAATACATCTACAAATAAGAGGTAATTTATTTTTTATTTATGTCCTTGAAAATAAAAGAAAAATGGACAGACTTTCAGTCAGTCATTTGGTTTAAGAAAAAATCTAGAATACTTCATGTAGGAAATCTTCCACTGGATTTTGGCTTTGGAAAAAAAACATAAACAAAAACAAACAATCAAAACAAAGTGGTCCAGGCTACGAAAAGACTAACAGTTCACAATTGTTTGAAAGAGGAATGGAGGATAATCTGTTGATGACGTTGTTTATCTGTATCAGAGATATATGCACTACAAAATCTAAGGTGACTCTCCCTTCAAACTGATATCAAGAGAATGATGATTGGTGTGAGCTGGAGCACCCAAGACAACCAGAAGCAACAATAAAACTAGGCTACAGGGGCAACAGAAGTATGTTAAGAAGCATACATGAAGTTTTGCATGAACTCAAGGTGAAACATCTTAGATTATCAAAAAAACTTGGTAGGAGACCCCACTAAGTTTGAATTTGATAGAATGTTTCTTTGAGCAGTGGCAGCAATTAGATATAACTTAGTGACAAAATGAAGACAAAATTAGGAATGGGTTTCATGCCTGGTACACTCCCACAAAAATGGGAGTGCTTGTAAAGACTTCGTCCAATTTGATTAATAATGATGTGTGTTTAAATTAATGAGTTTCAATTTTGTATCTTAAGGGTAAATTAATTTCAGTATCTAAGAGGCACATGATTGGGTGATTAGATCTCAAACTGTTATTTTGCCTGTACTCAAAGGTCAGTCTACTGACCTTGGATCGAATGAACTGGCCTTGGAAGACACTATGATACCCTAGGATATGGAATCTCGGTAGCACAACTAACACACTACAAGCAAAATCACAGCTGTTGTAGCTGCCTCTATGCCAGAGGTTATCATCTCCAAGTATCAGAGAGCGAATGGAACAGATGGTTCAATAGATCTGCAACTGAAACTTGCATAAGCAACTGTTACATTTTGCTTATGTGCATCAAAATAAGGTACCTGAATTGAAGTTGAAAAAGAAGTTTGTTTTAGCTTCATCATTTGAATGTAGACAGAATTCTATATGTAATCCTCTGACAAATACCAGGTCAAATTGTTCTTGTTGCCCAATATTACTATAAAGCATATTCTTATGACTAAAAACATAAAAAAAACTCAATCCATGACTATTTTTGTTGGTAAAATGCACAGATCTTAAGATCCATGCTTTTCCACTTTATTACTGAATTTTTGGGGGGAATTTCTTGACTGAATACACAGTCAGAGATCTGGGTGTCTTTTTCAGAGCACCTTCTTTGTGGAATCAATTGAATCCATCACTGTCATTATTTTTGCCGTATCTCCCTTTAAAAACTTGGATTTCTATGGGAAGAATATGGTAAAAACAGGTATCTAAAATTGTTACTAAAAAGGAGTGCTAGAATTAAAATAAAATTTTATTCACTTATTGAAACAATAGCTGTTTTTGAGTGTTTATGCTACATTTAATCTAGAATACACTTTATTTGTATCTGTATTTGTCCTTATGCACTTACATTTTGTAACCCTAAATGATGATACTATTTTATGCCAATGTAAATCTGAGCATTTACTTTTTATTAATTACTGGAAATTTTTGTTAGAAATATGTTGTTATTGTACAAGTAGAGTACTGAAGAGGAGTATACAGAAATATTGATAATATAAAAGATACAATGTATCATGGATATATGTTGACATTTATTTTTCATGATGTCTCTGGAGGATATTTGTTTCTATCATTTGCCTTTAAGATTATCATCTTAGAATAAAAGTTAAAAGTATGTATAAAAATGTTTCTTAGCAGTATTTTGAATGTTTGAAATCTTAGGACTAAATGTATATGTTTTATTTTTACAAATTGTATATTAACTATGCATTCAAAATTTTGACTATAAAGAAAAGTGCGTTTTTTGAAATTCTGATCATAATGAAGAATAATGACATTTCTCTGAAGTTAAGTTTCTAAAATAATTGTGATAATATATGAAAATAGAAATTGAAATTGTAGTCAGAAGTCAGAATAATAGAGTGAGTTTTATGATTCTCTGAAATAAATATCTGAAAAAAATCAGCTATTTTGATTCAAATAATGGGATACAATGACTGCCATCTAAAGACATTATTATGTTATTGTTTTCATAGAAAATAAGGATGTTTATTTCTATAAATTGAGCCAGTTTTTTTAATCTTGAATTTCTTCTCTGTCATATATTGGAATGTTAAAGTAAACAAATCCCAGAATGTTAACAGAATATGAAATACCAGAACTAGTCATTCTGGAATAAAAGTGCTTCATTTTATCTGTGGTGAAGAGTTAATGTGGGGAATCTATTTCTCTTCATCTACTGTTCTATGCTTTTAAAGATGGTTTTATAAAAATAATGAAATGTCAGTGAAAGAGCAATCTTTGTACATCAAATGAGGCAGGCAAGAATACAGCAAAAACAATCTTTGCCTATCACTGGGTCCAGAACCTAGGAAAGCTTGAAACAAATGAAAAATGTGCACAAAGGAGGTAGAGTTCTAGAACTATTCAGCGGAATATGCCAAATCATTATGAAAATATACAGGAGAGTAGATCAGTCTTTCTAGCATCAGCAGGGGCAAAATAAAGAAGCGATTGGAGAAGAGAGTTAAGTGAGTAGGAAATACATGCAAACAAAAGACATGACTCCATCAATGACAAAAATGATCCCATTACTGCTGCAACATTGGATGTGAGCAAAGTGAGTACTGCAGTTAAATTGTCACTACATTTTTGTTGAGCAAAATGTTCTAAACTTTCACTCTTCTGACCTCACCTCTCCAACTTCCCTATTATCCTGTATTTGAGTATGTGTGTTTGTGTATGATTCCATACCTTCTAAGTTGCTGATCAGATTGAACATAGGTATAGAACGCAGACAGACAACTCTTAGTGACTTTTAACCATTCTGGCATTACAGCCTGTCCAACGATAAAACCAGAAACAAAAGGAAAAATAGCCAGAGACAGAAAGATAGCTGAGTGAAAGACATATGTGTACAAAAACCCACAAAATTTTATACTGTAATCATTAATACTAAACTCACCTAGAAAGAAGACAATGGAAAGAGCCAGATTAGGAAAAAGATGCAAGAAAAAAATTGAACAAAGCACAGACGGAATTAGAGTAAAAAGCAATTGGATGAATTCACTCAAGAATGGGATTTTTAGCATATTTTTAAATAACTGAATAAAAACTACATTGTTTGTCACGTGATTTCCTTAGTAACAGAAAAACTTCCTGGGATGTGGTGCCTCTATGAAGCTTCCTATACAAGGAACTTAACGGGTGACCTTGTTTATGGTCCAATGCCCTATGATTTGGGGTCATAATGTCAATACCATCTACTCATTGGAAAATCTATATCCTAATGCCTGTAGATTAACATGTATGTTAAGCTTGAGAAGTGCTTATTTAGGATGGTAGTAGTTCTTAACATTGTCTATATCTTAGAACACCACAGATCTCTAAAAATATTTACCACACCACTTAAATCAGACTCTTCACTACTAAAATGATCCCCTACATCTTGTTCTTTCCCTGTCTCTAGTATCTGTTTTTTCTGGGTCTTCTCTGAGGGAATTCTAAACCCTAGGGAGAGAATAATTAGATTCTTGATGGTAAACATATGTAGGCTTTCTGCTGTACTAGTTATTATCTCTACAACAAACACAAATCAGCAAATCTGTGTAGTTTTACTCATCTCATCTGTTAAATTGAATAATAGTACCCACTTTAAAAATCTGCTAAAAGCATGGGGTTTAAAATAGTGTCTCAAAGAATATTCCTCTCACAGAGCAGCAATTGATTATTGAAATCATATCATGGTGATTTACTCTATGGGGTTGATTTATCTGAATAGGAAAATGTCTTTCTCAATAATTCAGTGTTCTGTAAAATTTTAATTTCATCCCAAAACATAATTAAATTATGATTCTTGTTCTCATGGCTTTACAGACCCCTCTTTCTACTTCCTACATAGATGTCATATCTGGTTTTCCTTCCTTTTCCAAGAACATCATACTATTTTCTTAGCTTATATCAGAAAAAGGATCCTTTAGCCATTGAGAGGATTTACATAAACTTACAATGAGTTTTCTGATCTTTAGGAGCTTATTTACATTTCAATTTAGTGAAAGCATGACTCAAGGAGAGATATTATATATTAAAAAAACAGAAGTAACCCATAACACCCATCTATTTCTTTCTGATATTTAAAGCAGATGTCAAGAATTTGTAGAAGCAATTTTGTGCATATCAATACCTCAGAATCAATGATCGTGTAAAGCCATATTCATGACAAAAATCAAGAATTCTGGACTATGAGTGACAACTGTCCTCCAAAAAAAAAAATACAAAAATGTTGTACACATGCAGTGTGATACTATGGAGACTAGAAATAGAAGATAGAATAAGTAACAGTATTCAGCCTATATATAGGACTACTGAAACTAAAAATAACAACAAGACAAAAAGAAAAAAATCAGGAAACATACCCTACTTAATAAAAAAGGTAGAGCAGTGGACACTGGCCCTGTTGTAAAAGGAGAATGTGGCAGCATATTTAGTGCTGTAGCAGAAGAATAAAACGAACTGGACAACTACCCCAAACAAACAATGACAGCAAAAAATCTCAGTGAATGGAACCAAAGGACATCGGAAGGGTGACACCATCATCTGATTGGTGAAATTGGCAGCATTTCAGAACTATCTAAGCCACTGGACAGAACCCTCAGAATATGTACACATTGAGACTCTGGGTTGGTATGAGGCAGTGGTTCCTCATCCCTGGGTACTGGGACGTGTGGAAAGTTGTGAGTGGTTTCCCTCTTTGTTTTTCCCCTTTCCCCAGCAACAACAAGAAGAAATAGCAAATCCTGGAAGCAACTAATTCACCCAATTTTCTCTAAACCTCGATCCTTTCTACCCATATGATCAACCATGTGATCATTATTAAAAAAATACTAAAAAAAGAAAATAAGTTAATTAGTTGTCCCCAAATGTAAGAGAGATGAACAAATAAATCTATAAATGACTTTAGAAAGTGTGACAGAGGCCCAGCTCAGTGGCCTAGTGGCTGAAGTCCTGACCTTGCATGCACAAGGATCCCATATGGACCCCAGTTCTAATTCCACTTGCCCTACTTCCCGTCCAACCCCCTGCCTGTGGCCGGGGAAAGCAGTTGAGGACAGCCCAAATCCTTGTGACCCTGCATCCGCGTGGGAGACCTGGAAGAGGCACCTGGCTTTGGATCAACTCAGCTCCGGCCACTGCAGCAACTTGGGGAATGAATCACTGGACACAAGCTTTTCCTCTCTGTCCCTCCTCCTCTCTGTATCTGATTTTCCAATAAAAATAAAATAAATCTTTACAAAAAAGGTTATGTAACAGAAATATATTTGTTCAGAGTCTAATGGAACTGACTATACTAATAGGAATAATAGAAAAAAATGAACCAAGGTTATAGAGTGTAGGATATTATTAGGAGATGATAAAAAAAACAATTCCCTGTGGTGTCAAAAGATTGAGTCTTCACACTAATAGAGCCTACCAACTGTCTCAGAAAAGAACATGTCATTCATTTTCTTTCAAACACAAAGTCTTAAAACTTCCAGAGAACAACGATAAAGAGAAGAATCTAAAATAATCTGGTGGCAGGGGTATTCCTTTCAAAAACACAACAATCAAAATGTTTTCAGGGATCTCCTCAGTTGGACTGAGTGCTTCACAATGAAACAATAAATTCGTGTTTCTCAGGAAAATTGAATTAGAACCTGATATTTTAACTCACCTAAGCTCAATGAAGGGTGAAGACAGACTACAAATGATTTCCAGTACATAGAGATCTGGCAAGTAAACTTCCCATATGTCTAGTCCATGATTATCTTGATTTATGTAGCCACAAAAATGCAGGAAACAAATTGCAAGGAGGTCAGGAGAATGTAGGCTAAAGCGTGGATTGCAGTCCATCCATCAGACAAGTGAGATATGTGACAGAATCTATGAAATAGAACTAAAATGATTGAGAATGTGGCAGGACACAGGAATGGGGAATATCTGACCCATGGACCATATAAGATTTGTAAACATATTTTAATCTGCCCTGCCAAGGAAAGTGTAGGTTGGACTTGAAATGCAGTGAATATAGTAGACTACTTTTTAGGCTGATAAATTTTTTGTGACATACAAGTCATGTTGCAAATATTCAAATGATCCTTGGTAGAATAAAAGTTTCCTCATTTGGTAAGTCAATTAGAATCTTCAAGAAGCTATAAGAACTTTTTCTCACAAAAATGGTGATTCAACTATGAGACTGTAAAATCTGGCTTGACTTTATATTTACTGAGACAAGAACCGTTCAATCTCATAAGAAAATACTCAAATTTAGATGACTCTAGGTTGAGCATGACGTAAGAATCATTAAGAAAATGTCATCCTAGAATAAAACTTGGCTGAGTGGTGAATATCTAAACAAAGCAGTGTATTATAAATATTACCAATCAGTTTTCAACTAAAGATCTAAGTTGGTAACAAAACATATGCAATGTGACAGAATATAGAAGGAATAATAAACTTATAAAAAGTTGGGCAAAGGAAAGCAGATAGGAGATTTAGTTCCTATATTAAAATATGATATGGTGAACAGAAAAGATTTAACTTCAGAGGATTATAAAGAGACCATAACTTAAAAAAAAGGTTAATGAAAATGTGAAGTAATTATCAAGTCTCCGTATTGCAGGGAGATGTCTAGTTTAATAGGGCTATGTTGTGGCTTAGTGAGTAAAGCAACCACCCGCATCACCAGCAGCTCATGTGGGCACTGGTTTATGTCCTAGTTGCTCCGCTCTGATTCAACTCCCTGCCAATGTCCTTGGAGAAACAGGAGAGGACAGACCAAGTACTTGGCTCCTGTCGCACACACAAGAAATCTAGAAGAAGCTCCTGGCTTCAGCCTGACTCCATGTGGGGAATGAAATAGCAGATGTAATATCTCACTCTTCCTCTTTCTTTTATGTAACTATCACTTAAAATCTGGAATTGAAGGCCATTTTCAATATGTGCATATTATTCTACACAATCTTTGCAATTTAAATGTTCAAACTAGAATTTGATCATCCTTAATGTTAATGTTGATTTTCATATGATATCTATAAAGTCCCTAATATCTTACTTATTATTAAAGTAGTGAGATATGACAAGTACTTTTTTTTTAAGTAGGGAAACAAAACAGAAATACTCAAATCATGCAGAAAATTAAACTGCATAAAATTACTTGGAAAGCATCATGACATTATAAATACCCCAGAAACCCGGCATTTAGCCTAGCTTTTCCACTGATCATCTGACCTTGGGCAAATTATGTTACTTCCCTAGATTTCAGGTTCTTTATGTTTCTGGAGACTGAATTATACTATACCTATCTTTGATCTCTTTAGCCTTTCTGTTATGTCTTAATTTCATTATTTATAAATGGCGATGTTTCATGTTTTGCAAGGATTTTCATTCTCAAATTATGTTCATGAATATAATAACCTCGTAAGTACCAATTTCTCAGTTATTTTTTGTAGATACATAGCCAATCTTTAGAATTCTTCCTGACTATCCAAGTCTAACATCTTTATCCACCTTTCAGCTCTTACAGCAGAGGCTGTACCTCCCACCTCTGCTAGTGCTAACTCAACCCTGACACTGCTCCTTCTACAATTATAGGATTCTCCCTTAATGTCCTTGTCATGTAAGATTAATTTCAAATTTCATTTCCAATTGATGTCTGTGGTTAGGTATATAGTAATGTTCCTACTTCCAATCCCCAAGCACAGTGTTGGGAAAAAAGTTCTCCCACTAGAATATCAAGGAGTCTTGGACAGAGGGTCAAGTCAACATTTGATTAATGTCCCCTTTAAATTTCCTATATTCCATTGATGGATTATATTGCTGTAATCTTATTATAAAACCACACATTCCTGTATTACTTATTTATGAGAACTAAATCTGAAAGTAGGTTTAAATGTTGCAGTTCTGTTGTGCCTTTATTGCATGGCCTGGGATTTCAAGTGTCTAAAATTTGCAGTACTGTCAGTGCAAGGTGGAAAGTAGGCACAAAAGAAATTATAGAATGTTTTAGGAGCACAAAAGAAGAAGCGGTGACATCTGCTTTGGCAAGTTGGCAAGGTGGCAGTGCCACTGAGCTGAGAATTGTGTTTAATTTTATTAGTTCCACAATTATTCAAGGACCAGGAAGAACCTTTACAGGCAAAGGAGACAGCATGCGTTAAATGATTGGGTAATTTGTCATTGACTAATCAGCTTAAAAAAATCGAAACTAACTGTATGTTTAATCTCTAAGAGGAAAAATTGACAGAAGTGTCAGGCGATAGAAATGTGTCAGGCTATTATTGGATGTTTTATGCTATCCTAAGAAATCCAAACTTTATATTTTAACCTGTAGAGGACAATAGGACAAATTTTAGATAAATAAAAATGTGGTTTGATTTGTCTTTGTAAAGTACATCATTGGGTCCAGCATGATGGCTTAGTGTCTAGGGTCCTCGCCTTGCATGTGCCTGGATCCTGAATACCCACTGGTTCTAATCCCAGTGACCCTGCTTCCCATTCAGCTCCCTGTTTGTGGCCTGGGAGAGCAATAGAGGATAGCGCAAAGCCTTGGGACCCCACACCCACATGGGAGACTCAAAAGAAGCTCCTGGCTCCTGGCTTTGGCTAGCTCAGCTCTGGTTGTTGAGGCCGCTTGGGAGTGAATCAACAGACAGAAAGTTTTCTTGTCTCTCCTCCTCTTTGTATATCTGACTTTGCAATAAAAATAAATCTTAAAAAAAAGCATACCCGTACATACCAGTAGAATTCTTTACAGTGCTCTGAGTATGCCATTAACATCTTTTGAAAAAAAATTAAAAGTGTTTATAGCTTACCTACAAAAGTAACATAAAAATGAAGATATATCATTTATTTGGCAAGAATTAGTTGATTTATTTACTGAAGCACCATCAATTCTTTTTATTTAAGCTAATACCATTCTATCAGGTTGGTGCAAACAACATTAACATATGAAAGATGTGCACCAGATACACTACAAAATATTTGTTTATAATATATGAATTAAAAAAATTATTAATATAGAATTTTAAAAATATTTGATAGATACAATTCTAAAAAAACCGAGAACCTTGCTTCCCCTTTTCTCTCAATCCCTCCCTTCCTTTTCTTTTTCTTTAATTTTGCAATAATATTTTCACCTTATATTTCAGACTTAAGCTTTGCTTTGGATGACCTTAGCTGGGGACTTTAATTTTGTTTTGACAATGTCCTTGAATGGCTGCCAAAACATCACAAGTATGGATTTTAGCGTTATAAGGAAATTTTTACCAAGTAGCCACATTTACAAACATGGAACCTGTGAATGGAGATTGTCTATTTATAACTGTTAATTTTCAATGGACTCTATTTAAGGAAGACTCTTGAATTAAATAGGAAAACTATTAGAGTGTTCACAAAATATTTGCCAGGCATATCTACTGTGTTATATCTGCCATATTCCAAAACCCATTGTTGAAAATATTGTATTTGTGTAGTTTTCATTCATAGAAAAGTATCTTTAATTTAAAAACGTGCTGAAAATACCAGCAAATAGATTTTCACTCTGAAACATGGGATTCAAGCAGTTTACAAAAGATAGCTATATTTAGTCTTTCTAGTTAATGGTATGTAACTGAATTTTGTCCTAGATAAAATTCTTCTGAAATTTTTGTTACCCTTCTTGTTAATGTAAACAGAAATATTACTACTGAATATGTCTTTATGTTTCTAAAGGTGGCAAGAAAAGACAGAACAATAAATTTTAAATTTTGAAGGATGGTTAAATATGTCATTCATTGATGAATTAAGTTGAATTTAAGAGGAAGGTTAAATTGAATATTTAATTGACTAATTAAATTGATTTTAAGAAGCAGGTTAAATTGAGCATTAATTATGTTCCAATCTCCTTTTCCCTGAAATGATGTCTTGCTAATCTATAAAGTGATGGCTTAACTCAAATAAACTTCTCACTTTGATCAGAACAATGTCTTCCTTTAGCCAGCCACAAAGTCAAAATAGTAGAAGCACTAATAAGGTACACCATAAATGCAATATTATCAATTAAATGGTAGTCCTAACTAGTGTACATTTTCCTAAAATATTACTAAAAACAAATCTCTATGGAGCTATTTAAATATTTACATTTATCAAACTAGTTCTTCAGCATTTTATGATTCACCACAAATTTTGGAAGCAGCAGGATCAATCTATAGAAATTGGAAAACATTAATGCTTTCTTATTGACAATTAACTATGCTATTTTATGTGTTAATGTATAAGTTACCCTTATGTAACAATGGTGTAAATCATCTTTCAAAAGCAATTGCAAGTGCAGGAAAATGAAGAATTAGGGAAACATGAATGTTACCTTTTGTTTTAACAGTCACTTTACTGAGCATTGGATTTAGCTTTACATTTTAGATCTGAAAGGAAAAATCGTGTATTCGTTAAAAATAAGTCCTAATTTTGAGAAATTTCAAAAAGCCAACATTTGTATTCAGTATAACATTTTCAAAACATCTGAAATTGACCAGAAAATGCATGTATAATGTTTGTCCCTCAATATTTCACTTGTGTGACTTCTATTTTACTCATTCTTCTTCCCAAATTTAAAGTTCTATTCTCCAACTTCCTTGTATTTATATTATTTAATTTTTCTTGTTTATCCTTCTGAGAAAAATGTAATTTGCACAGTATTTTATCATCTAAAAATATTCATTTTTTATTTTATTATTTACTTAATGTTCTTATTTATTTAGTTTAAGCCAAGACAGAGAAAGGGAGAGTTGAAGAGAGAGATTCTATCTACTAATTCATTCCCAAATGCCTACAAGAGATCGGGTTATCGTACGCCAGCCAGAGCCAAGATTCAGGAACTGGATCTGGATCTCACGTGTTGGTGACCAGAGCCCAAATATATCAGACACACATTCAATGCCTCCAAGGTGCATTAGCAGGAAGCTACTTTGGGAACAGAAGTAGGCGATATGGATGATAGAGATGTGGACATCCCCTACATTGGCTTAACCAACTGGCCACAATGAAAAATTCCACCAAGCTTTTACAAAAATATTTATTTCAAATGCTGAGTACAAGAGATAGACATGTTTTATGTCCTGGTTCATGCCCCACAAGCCTACAATCGTTTGGGGCTCTTCTAAATCATATCAAAGCCAGGATCCAGGCATTGCACGTGGCTGACATGGACCCACTACTCGTGCCATTGTCTGTTGCCTGGTCATCCCATCACCAGGGAGTTGAAGCAGAAATAGTGTAGCTGGAGTCTTCTAAAGCACCCTTAAAGGCTTTCCTCTCTGAGCCCTTACATTTTAGAAACCTAGGGGCACTTCTATTATATTCATCTCCAGCATCTGTATTAATATTTTGAAAATGTATTTCCTGAACGATTTCCAGTGCCCCTTTTAGGAAAAAAATTCAAACCTATAAATCACAAATACAAAAAACCTTCAGTGTTCCTTGAAAGGTATTGGAGACAGCTTCTGAAAGAAAAGAGTGTTCGGGTTTTAGCTTTTTGTTTCGAATCAGCCTCTGTATATGTCTTCTTCAGTCCATGTCAACATTGGGACTAACCACTTGGTCAAATTCTGTGGATTCTGAACCTCCATCTTTTTAGGTTACATCTCCAAAGAAGGCAATTTTTAATGATTATTATGGAGTGTTTCCCTCCCACCCCCAGTGGAGTAAAGACACACCTTAGCAAACTCAAATCTGTTATCAGAGCACTTGGCTTGAATCAAGGCTCCTCTGCTTCCGATTCATTTTTCTGTTAAGGCACACCCTGAGATGCAAGAGGTGATGGCTCAAGAAGTTAGGTCCCTGGCACATATGTGAAAGTCTTGATTGAATTCCAAATTCTTGGATTTGGGCTAGCCCAGCCCTAGTACCTACCGGCATTGGAAAATGAAAAAGTAGATGTGAGATCAAGCTCCCTCTCTTCCTCTCTCTCCCCTCGCTCTTTTCATTTCAAATAAAGTAAAAAAATAATTTTAAAATAGTCACATGGACACTAATGCTGCCACCTCTAAGCATTTATAAATGATAATCAGCTCTTGGGTATTAATTCTGGCTGCAAAGTTCACAGTATAGCACTCATCTATAGTTCTTTTTTGCTATAATGGTGGATCTAACATCTCCATGTGCTTTGGATCATGCTCAAAAATCTCCTCATAAAAAATAAAACAGATGTTTAATTTTCAGATGAAATATGGATAGAAAAGTGTTTACTGGTTGTGTCAAAAGTTATAAAAATAGGTTTGTAGGATGAATTTGATGGTCTTACTGTGAAGACATATGTGAGCAGATGGGGAGAAGAGGTGACTCACTTTATTAGAGAAGGCACCAGTGATGAAAATCATTTTTACTACCTTCCTTTCTGAGACCCAATGGAAGATAATGCTAAGGGAATCACTCAAAAAGGTTGGGCATGTTGGTAATAGGAGACTCTTTATTGCTAATCATATACTTGCTGACTCACTTGTTCTATCAGAAGTCAGTAGAGCCTTGGAGAGAGAAGTGTAGGGAGATAAGAGTGTCCATTATGTGAAATCTATCTTAACAACGATCTCATTTTGCTCCTACAGTACCCAAATCTGACATCCAGAGTAATGGCTGATAAGTCAGGGATAGAGCCCAACCTATCTTCCATGTGGAGGAAGTAGCTTGGGAGTCACCAATAAATGATTATCACAAGGAGTAGTTATCTGCCTACTATGATAGCAAGCTAAATTAACAGCAATGATAACCCAAAGGAGGAAGCAAAAAAAAACAACAACTGGGGCAATCTTACAAAGCCATGGTGAAATCAAAGCTTATTTCCTTTCCATTCCTCTTTAACAATATGGTAGAGGTACAGGGAAGTAGGAAGCCAGAGAACAGACCTCAGCACTCTCCCTCTACTTCATAAACCAAAGTCAGTGGTACAATTTTCTTAACTAGAGTTTACTGTGAATAATATTGCAGTTTAAAATGAAAAGGAATGACACTGAACTGAATGGAAACTCATTTTGTACACAATGTTACTTTAAAGGTTTGGAATTGATCTAAATTACAAAAGAATTAACGGAAAACTCCCAGTCATACCCCTCCATTCCTCATTCTAAGAAAACAGATGCAATAGAGCACATTTGTAAAAAAATTACTATAAAAATGAAATATTCATTGCTCTCATTTAAAATGTATTATTTCTTGTGTTTATTTGAAATATTTAGACACACAGAATGAGAAAGAGAGAGAGAGAAGGAAGTTTTCTATTTATTGATTCACTTCTCAGATGCCTGCAAGAGCTGGGCCTAGGCTAGCCCAAAGTAAAAAATCCAGAACTCAGTCCAGATCTTTCACTTACTGGGTAAGGGCCCCAATTACTTGAGCCATTCTTGCTGTCTCCGAGGGTACACACTAGAAGGAAGGTGAAATGGGAAGTAAGATTGATAGTAGAACTTAGGCCACTCAAATATGTGATGTGGATAACCCAAATTCCACCTTAACAGCTTTGAAAAACACTCACCTTCTTGCTTCTGTGAAGATGTTAGGATTTGTAAATTAAATGATTATAGCATATAAAATATAAAAAGTTCTATGTTTTCTTGTATACTCTTTTCCCCTCCCATTGCTAGAAATGGTGTGATACATGCTTGATGGGCTTTGGCACTGTTGCATGGGACAGGAAAGTGAATAATTCCACAGAGATACTATGCTCCAAAGGTTTAGTGACAAAGGGTCTTGTAATTTTCTCTAGTTTCCATTATTGTCTCAGCCAGAAGAACATATAAATGATTCTGTATGGAAATTCCAGGAAAAGAAAACTTCAATGCCATTTTTAAAAAGATTTATTTATTTTTATTACAAAGTCATATATACAGAGAGGTGAGACAGAGAGGAAGGTCTTCCGTCTGATGATTCACTCCCCAAGTGAGTGCAGCGGCCGTTGCTGTGCCGATCCGAAGCCGGGAACCTGGAACCTCTTCCGGGTCTCCCACACAGGTGCAAGGTCCCAAGGCTTTGGACTGTCCTTGACTGCTTTCCCAGGCCACAAGCAGGGAGCTGGATGGGAAGTAGAGCTGCTGGAATTAGAACCGGCGCCCAAATGGGATCCTGGCACGTTCAAGGTGAGGACTTTAGCCGCTAGGCCATGGCGCTGGGCCCTCAATGCCATTTTTATACCTCTTTTTTTAAGGACTTTAATCCAGTTGCCTTGTAACTGGATGTCATATAGGTAGGAAACAAGTGGGAATCCTAATTTCTACTCACAACTAGCACAAGGACATTTGTAAAATGCCATTTTGAATACTGATGTCCTAGATTTAAATTTTGCATGCACATACTACTTTACTTTATATAATTAGAACAGCACCTCTTTGGAAAAAAATACCAACAATACTGTACAATGACCTAGGAGCTAAATTGTTTGTTTGTTTCTTTCTTTCTTTCCTTCTTTCTTTCTCTCTCTCACATTAGACTTAAATTTCATTTCTGATATAATGTAAATTAGTCTTTCTTTTCCCCACTATGCCTAGAAGTGCTTATTTAGTTTGTTCCTGAACTGACCTTCTCTGAACCAAATACTCGAACAACTTCAAAGCAAATTTGAATTGCTGACACAATTACTGTGTCACAGCATTGAACATTTACTTGGAATTGGAAACAGGATGCAATGCAGTCTGCTTTCAGTAATTTAGTTGTGGAATCCAAAATGCAAATAGTCTATGCTGTATAAAATCTTTCTCATAGGTGATAAGGAACTGTTTATCATAAGAACACCAACAAGAGAAAGAAAATGATATCACAAAAATCATTATGGTTTTTTAAAATGTGTACACCTTTTAATTATTTGTAGTCCCTACAGTCAGTGGGAAGAATATAATTGCTCCTCTTATTAGGGTGGTTCCATCAGAGGTGACAGTGTGGCTGAGTTTGGAGGAATGAATTGCCTGTACTGCAGAAGATTTCATTTCCATTTGCTAATGCGTTGTCAGGAAATTCTGCTGGCCATCCTGGTGGCTTTCATACCCAGAGTCTGTTGTCAGACTGAATTAGCAGAAACGTTTTTCTTTTTTATGATGTTTGTAGCATACCAAACAGAGAACACCCTTAGAAGCATAATGTTTTAATGGAAAACGTAAAGTTTGTGAAGAAAGGAAATTCAAAGGCATAAGACATTTTTTATTTTCATTTATAAAACTAACTAAAATATAGAAAAGATATGAACTATAAGAATGATACTCATAATATAAAGAACTAATAAATAGGTGTATTATAAACATAGTAAATACAAGTACACAGACACACAAAGTAAAAATGAAAAGAACCTTTTCTTTGTTGCTGTTACTAAATGGGCATATTCCTCTTAGAAATAATCACTATTATCAGCTTTGGGTTTTGCCAATTTTTTGGTCAATCTTTAACATATTTTTGGATAAATTTTTAATTCAATAACCAAATTTTTATTATTTTATATGGGAATTTAACAAACCAATCCCCTATAGATATTTAAAAGTTTCTAGTTTTCTCATCATTCTTCCCTCTTCCCCAAATGTAACAGTGAACACTCTGATAAAACAAAGAAATAGTTTAAATTACAGTTGTCCATTGCCTACATACGTGGCTCTGTGACTTATTTAGCTTTTAAACCTCAATTTTCTTGGTTGCAAATATGGCGATAATAACACTGATTGGTACTGTGGTGAAAGCTAATTGAGATGATGAAAGCACAGCTTTTCAGCTTGATATTGGAGTGAAAACTGCTATGATCAAAATCATACAGGCAAATAAAATCTTCAGTCTTATATTTCTACTTTTTACTTCCTAAAAATAGTGAAACAAATTGTTTGGAGTTTTAAAGTAACATTAATTCATATTATTTAGAGACAAGAAGAAAGATAAATTCAGATTTTAAAACAAATTCATCAGGGATCTGCAAGATGGTGGTTCAGAGTGTGGACAGGTTTAAACTGATGGAGAATCATTAGTCAGGGTAGGCACAGAGGGCAGATTCCAGAAATAAGAGGGGACAGGCCTATGACAGACAGTTATCTGGAAATCCATGGACACAGGGAGGCAATTGAGACAACAGAGCAGTGGTGCAGTGACCAGATAGCTCAGCAGCAGTTGGCAAGTAGGGATCCAAGCTCCACCAGCAGCCAGAGATCCAGTGGCAGCCAGGTGGGAGAGGAAGTTCAACTGGAAGTTCAGGAAGTGAAAACAGGTGAAGAACTGCTTGTCTTGCTGATTTATTTGGTCTAAGCAGGAGCAGAGACAGAGCATAGACTCCAAGAGTCAGTGCAAGAACAAGGTGGATTTCATAACCCAAACTTCCACCAGTGCTGCATCAGGAGTCATTTTGTGTAGTGTGGCAAAGGCTGTGGGACTGGAGGGTCAGCCAAGGGGAGGCTCCTTTCAGGCTCAGTGCATTGCACTGATCTCATAGGGAAAGCACTGCCCACTTCGTATCCTGCAGGCTCCACTAAAGAAGGGTCTGGGTGGCTCCCAGACCTAATGGACAGGAGACTCAGAACCCCACCAGTGCCATACCAGGCACCATATTGTGTACCATGGTAAAGGCTGTGGGACTTGCAGGTCAACAATAAGCTGTGCATGAGCTAAAGCAGAAGGGATCAGGCACGTGAAATAAATCCTCTCGGAGGAAACTCTACAGGCCAGAAGAAAATAGTTACATATTCCAGATTCTAAAAGGAAAGCATTGTATGCCCAGAATAACTTACCTAACAAAACTATCCTTTGTCTTTCAAAATGAAATAAAATTCTTCTGCAGAAAAGAAAATCTCCACAAATTTTCCCCTTTCAGACCTTCCTTACAAATGATACTAAAAGATGTCAGAGAACACTGATAGAACCCACCAAAACCAAAGGCAAATGTGGAGAATATCCCATTAAAATAACAACAGAAGACTAAATTAAGGAACAATCCATTGCTTGAAGGCCAGTCAGGAAAGGCCATCATTACTGCCAGGACAGGAGGTGGACTAAGTAGGGCTGGCCCATGGACCCACCGGTATGTGCAAGATCTGGCACTCGGAGAGGTTCTAATGGAGGAACTTGAGAAACTCCTCTGTTGGGACATAGTCACTGCAGGTGAGTGCAAGACACAATAGTGAGCAGCCCCGATCAGACCAGGGAAAGGTACCCAATGGCATACATTTGGCATAGGTTGGGGCAGACCAGGCTGCACCAGTTCACATCACCTGCTGGCAAATCGGAGCACCAGAACAGAGTGTGGGTCAGGCCAGGTTCGGTGGCAACACATTCCAGTACACATTATGACTAGGAAGGGGTGTCGGCTGGGCTGGACTAAGCTGTAACCCTCACCAGCATCAGCTGGAATGGGGGGGTGGGCCAGGCCAGGTTACAGCACCCACTGGCCAAAGTTGAGGCAAGGGGGGCCATGCCAGACTGGGTCTCAGCACTCAACCAGCACACGTGAGAATGGGGGGTTGGAGGGGGCAAAGCTGGTAGGGGGAATGTGGAGAGTGCTCCTGCTGGACCGCCACTCCCACTGGAGAGAGTGAGTTGAGATGGGGGCAGGCCAGACCAGGCAGGGCTGCAATACCTATGGGCCTCATGTGAGCTAGATCAGGGAAAAGCCAGGCTGGGCGGATTATTCCTACTGGTGCAAGCATAAATCAGAGAGGGTGAGGGTTAGTTGGGCTTTGCTGCAGCATCAACTGGCAGATGCTGGCACTTGGAGCTAATTCTGTCAAGTTAAACTGCAGAACCACCTGGAGAGTGCATGATCTGGGAGTGGGAGTGGCCCAGTAGAGAAATAGTGTGCACCTCCCTCTTGGGTTACCACTCCCATTTGAGAGCATAAAAACTAGGCCTGGGGCAGGAGTGGCTAGACAGAACAACACCCACCAGCATGTGTGTGGGCTGGATAGTAGGGCTGGTTAGATTGAACTAGGCATTAAGCCCAGTGACATGTATAATAGCTAAGTGGAAAGTGGGACAGACTGAACAAGTCTGCAGTACATACTGGCAAACATGAAAACCAGGGTAGGGGGCAGACCTGGAGAAGGTTATTAGGAGTTGCCCCGACTAGGCTGCAATTCCCACTGGTTTGCATGAGGGCCAACTGTGAAGTGGACAGAATCAGGCTGGTTCATGTGGAAGACAGGGCTGGAAACAGAACTGATTGAGCAAATGTAACCACCAGGATATGCATGAGCTGATTGGGGTGAAGAACTGTGTTCAACCCCATACTGGCATTCACACGCAAGAATCAGGTCTGGGAATCACCCCAAACGAAGTTTGTTTGGAGATTCCTCCGACTGAACTGCTGATCTCAGAACCCCAACCATGAAGAGACTATGTCAGCCAGTGGATTCTGAAGAGATTTCATAAGCTTGGAATGGTGGGATTGGCAGCAATTCAGACTGCTGAACTATCAAAACTGCTTGAGCAGGACCCTTGGAACATGCCTCGTGTTGGGCACCTGGGATGGGTGGGAGGCTGGCTGGGACTTCTCCCTTTATCTCTCCCCTTACCCCAGATACAGAAAAAAATATTAATGTGGAAAAATATAATAATCCATTGCAAAAATAACAGGACCAAACTACCAGTGAGCTGAGCATATTACAACTGTGATCATAAGGTGACTTGAGAATATGTACAAGTTCAAGGCTGAGACAATGAATGGAGCAGGTGCATCTTTAGAGCAGACTCTTCAGCTACTTATTTCGAAAATTCATTTATGTTTTGGTAGCGTTTAAGAAATTTCATGTCCTTAGCATGTCACACAGTGTACAGTAATTTATCACCAAACTTAGACATATCTGGGTGAAATATGGCTATAAATAAACAGAACCATTGTAGCCAACTAGGAATTAAGTTATTTGAATGAAATATGGCTATAAATAAACAGAACTGTCCTAACAAATTAGGAATTAGGTTTACTGTAATTTAAATCTCAAATTTTCTTTTTCAAAAATACTTAATTAAAAATATGAAGATAATTATTGAAACTTACAGGTAATGTAAGTTAGGTAATCAATTAGTCATAAAGCAGTTTTGTGATAATAATAGTTTGTCTTACTTAAAATTTGACCAAGTTTTACTTAATTATAAAATTTTCTATAAAACAGACCAATAAATCCCACTGTTAACGTCATTAATGCAAAAGGTACTTAAGTAAATTTATTGTATTAGGAAAATGAAAAGAACACTGAAAAGTTCAGAGAAAATTATGATGGATTCCTTGATTTAGATTTAAATAAAATAGACTGAATACAATCTCTTAAGGTCCATGATATTAAAGCAAAATCAGTAGCACTAATATAGTAATTTATGTTGCTGCTTTTAAATTAAATTCAAAAATCCATGCTTCGACACTTTACGACACTTGATATGCTGCATATTTATTGTGACTAGACTACTTAATAAAATAAAGGTGAAATAGAAAATGTTTAACAATATTATGGAGCAAACATGCATTTGTGCTTGAAACTTCTAGCAAAATGTAATAATTTCTAAAACTGATTACAATCAGAAGTGTTTTCTGATTGCTTAATGTGTTCATGTTGATTTATCTTCCGTTTATTTCTTTAAATTTTGTTTTTTTAAAAGATTAAATGAGTTGTTTTACTTACTATTTGATGAATGACATTTAATGATCACCAATTGTGAAAGCAATTATTGGTCATTTTTGAGAAATCTGTTATTAAGACTGAGCCTCTACTCCAGCTGCAGATTGGTGGCAACTAGCGACAAAGGCTGTCAGGCTTGATGCCAATCCTCGCCCTAGTCTTAAGTCCACTCAAAACACTGGGTGATCTGTATAGAGCTATATCATATCTATAGAACTTTGAAACACCCTCTAACTCTAAAATCTACCAAATCCTCCTAGGAAACTTTATAAAACTGCTTATCACCAGAAAACTCATTTTATATATATATATACACACACACATTATGTATATATACATAATACGTATGCATATATTAAGGATTTATCTACAAGACAGATTTTTTTTGTTGTTGTTTACACAGAGAAGGAGAGACCAAAAGATATTCCAACTGCTGGTTCACCTGCCAATTGACCACAATGGTTGGAGCTGAGCTGAGCTGATGTAAAACCAGGAGCCAGGAACCTCTCCTGGGTCTCCAACATGAGTGCAGAATCCCAAGACTTTGAAGCATTCTTTCTGCTGGATGGAAGTGGATTAACCAGGACACAAATTGCCTCCTGCATGGCATCCCAGTGCTTGTAGGGGAAGGATTAGCTAATAGAGTCATTGGGCTCGGCCCCATATATTATGCATATATAGTATGCACATTCATTCATTCATTCATACATACATATATGCATTTAGTTTAAAATCTATTTTCATTTGAAAGACAGATTTTATAGAGCGAGAAGGAGAGACAGACTGAGGGGCATTTCCTCTACTGGTATATCCCCTAAATGGCCACAATGGCCAGAGCTGAGCTGATATGAAGCTGGGAACCAGGAGATTCTTCTAGGTCTCCCACATGACTGCAGGGCCACAAGGGGTTGGGCCATTAGCAGGGAGCTGGATCTGAAATGGAACAGGTGGACAATAGCAGGAGAATGAGCCTATTTCACTGGCCTCAGTCTGTTTCATTTTTAATTTGTTCCTGCTTTAATGTCTCACTTTTAGTGTAATTCTACATGTGAAAATATGGGTGATACTATCAATTTGCATATGAATCCATTTTGTTGCATCCACTGGGCCTGACTTTGCTCCAGCACGCTCTAAGACTCTAACACTAACAAGCCCCAAATTATCTATCCATACCCATATGGTAAAGGAAGGTTTTGAAGATAAATCATACTGAAATGGTAGAAGTGAAGAATCCAATATATCAAATAGAAAATCTGGTAGAAAGCCTCAATACATTCAAAATAGTCTTTTCTTATTGAGATTAATTCCTTAAAACCTTCTTATTGGGGTTAATGCCCCTCATAAACTCTTAACATTTTTAGGATTAAAGTCTTTTCTGCTGGTATATGAATTGTGACCCCTGCTTGTTTTTTTTTTTCCATTGACATGAATGCCTTTTTTCTATCCTTTCACTTACAACCTTTGTGTATGTATCCTCACCAGTAAGGTGTGTTTCTTGCAGACAGCAAATGGGTGAATCTTATTTTTTCACCCATTCAAACAGTATGTAATTTTATAGAGTTTAGGTCATTTTAATTTAGGGTTGTTGGTTTTTCCAAGAACCAATATATGCTTTCTTACTTACCTTTTGTCTGTTTCATATTTCATTAATATCTGATTTGATTTTGTTTCCCTTCTTTCTAGCCACATTTGTTCAAACTTCTTTTGAATATTGAGTTTACATATCTGTTCTTTCCCCTCTACAGTTGCTGGTTAAGTGTCGCTTTATCAGCATCTAACAACATTGGATATATTGTATTATATAATCATTTGTTACAAATCTTTTCTAACTTTTCCTGTGATTTTTGCCATTGTCATCTGGATATTTTAAAACAAACACTAGGATCTACTTCTAATATTTTATTGTTGTTTATGCTTACCTTAATTAGTGGTCTTACAGTTATACCCTGTATAACTGCTGTCAGTAGCATTTAAAGAAGAAAAATGTGTCTCATAGGCTGGAGGATGCCTATAATTGCTCATATGTTAGGCTTGCAGCATAATAGTGTGTCCTTTAACCGTAGTACTTCATACTGAATGAACATCTGTTATGTCAAGGTGATTGGTAGAATTTTTTGTGTTCTCCACGTTTTCATTTATTTTTGATGGAGCAGTTTGTGTGCTGAAAGAGTTGTGTAATATTTTTAATTATTGCTGTAACATTACCATATTCTCATTATATCACAATCTTTTATATCTGTTGACTTTTGCTTATATATATTTTATAAGTTTAATTCCATATTAGTACCATCATTATAAAACATTCCTCTTAATATTTTGTAATCCTGTATCTGGTAGAGCTGTCTCCATTCCATTCAGTGGAGGACTAGTGTGATATTCTGCAGAATATCAAGAGAATCATGTCTTCAAATACTGTTTTGGAACAGTGTAGGATATTCAATTTTGGCATCCTTCATGTATACTTTTGCATTTACTAAGAAAAGATATACTGGTTTTGATCATTATTCTTGATGATGATTATTATGGATACACTCTGCATTTAGAGCTTTATATTCAGTGGCAGGACTATATGATCTCTTTTTGTAGATATCACTACTGGCTCAGCACGGAGTTGAATCACAGAAATCTTTCATTGTTCACTCATCATTTTGGATGTTGCAGAGACAAGTAAGAACCAAATGGGGATATGATTGGCACTTACACTCCTACAGTCATTAAAACTTTAAGGATGTGACTCATTTCTCCCTTTCACCCAGGAACAGTGTTTCTTCTTACTAATTTTATTGGTCTCTAGGAGAAGCGGTGCAGATTCAGAGGTGTTGCTCACATCCCAAGTCAGAGAACCAATGTGAAAGAAGCTCCTCCAGAAGCTGTGGTTTATGATTCCAAGACAAGAAAGATCCTAATAGGGTAAAATTGAGGACTTACTGTCTTAAAGTGTGGGATGACCTTGGGTCAAAACACCATTTATCAAGTGACTCTAACATCTCCAGTCAACTGGGAATTCTTGTTACTATTTTTATGTTAGATTCTATATCCACCAGCCTCCACAAGTGTGGATATTTCCCGTTCCTCAATAACAGGAGCAACAACAACAAAATGGCCATACATCTCTTTAGAGAAAAAAAGTAGAGGTTTTTAAAAAAACACATTCACGGTGATATTGAGTGATATTGCAGTGCTCTTCCTCCACGGGATCAAGCGCTCCCTTAAACTACTGGAGACTGAATCTGTGCAGTGATTTATTTCTGAAACGAGAGTATAAAACTGTGATTTTCCATTCTGGTGTCTTCTATCAGTCTCTTGCTTGCCAGAACACTTTTTGCTTACCATGCCCTATATTATATAATACCCTATCAACTGATCTTGGAACATCATGTTCTCTAAGTCATTCCTACAGATTCCTGAGGGTCAAATAACCATGATTGCTCCTCTGATCTTGCTGCCCATTATAGTAATTACAACAATTTTACTTCTGATGGTTAAGTACTGGCCTCTGAGGTCCTAAAATTCTATCAAAAGGATCCAGTCCTATCTGATCATACCAGCATGTGCAAGAATTCACTACTGAGAATGAAAAACAATTTTGCATCTCTCCATCTCTGTACTAATGCCATAAAATTCAAATTGATTTAAAATAGAGAATTTGATAGACACCCCTAAGGAAAAAAATTCATTGGTAAGATTATGAGTTCTCTGGTTTATATAATATATTCATTTTCAGATTTCTATTTCTCTAGATCTTATGTATTGACATACTTCACCAATTTTCAAATGCTCACTTTATTTATTGTAGGCTATCATTTTGTACAAACTTTAAAGGGACTGGAAACCAAGAATGGTATTATAATTTGTTCTACATGTCCCTGCCAAGTCATTGAATCTTGAATCAAGGATAAGTAATCTCCATTTACTGAATTCTTGCAATTTCAGTAATGTTCCCACTAATTCTGGTCAAATACCCTTAAGTCTTTGCCATTTCATATTAACTATGTACTTCAGATTCTTTGCATGTTTGGTATTACATCTAGATACAAACCCATATCCTTCTGTTCAAATTGGGCTGAAATTGATCTTATCTATGATTTTAGACAATGATGTACACAGCAAACATCATGGGTGATAAACATCAACTTTTGAGGAATACTCTTTGGAAGGGTAGAAAGAGTTTTCTGATAGCAAAGAAAGCCAAGATTTTGTGAAACACTGCCATTCCAAGTTTCTCATAATTGTCTATTCAAAGTACTCACTTGGTATATCTTCCTCTTCCTCTTTTTTTTTTTGAAGCAAATAAACATTAATTTCTGCAATAGAAACAACTTCCCCCCTTCCCCCAAAGAACATGAATTGATTTCAGGCTTCAAAGCAGAGGATAGAAGTTGGTAAGTGACTGAAAGCAAGGTGTTACTAGAAAAACAGTTTATACCCAAGGCTCTTCTCCCAGGGATTCAAACCCACTGTCTCCATCCCTGGCTCCATGTCAGGGCTTGCCAACTGGAGGGAACAGAAAGTAACAAGTTGCAATGAACAAAGGACTAGAAAAGAGAAAGCCTGTAGGAGAGGGGTGGGAAAACCTGGAGCTTTGACCCCAATTTGATACTGGGAAAGGAAGGGAGAGAAAATAATTGGGTTGTAAAATGGTATAGTTTGAATCACTGACGATTCCAGATCTGTGACAGAAGCTAAGTTCTGATTGGTCTGTGAAGGTAGAAATTGGGGATGGAAGGAAACAATCCTACTTTCCCAGTAGAGTGGGTATCAGTAGAGTGGGTATTTCTGTACCCAGCTTGACCCTTTTACCCAGTCTGTCTACCCAAAGTAGCGCTCAAATCCCTTAGCTAAAAATTGCACCAGAGAGTTGAACTCAGTGGGGATGCTGTAAGACTTACCCAAACTCTGTAGCCTCAGGATTGATGTAAGGTTGAAAAAGAAAAGGAAGTTAATGAATGAAATCATTCTCTCATCTCCTACTCAAAACTCAGGCTCCAGAGCTGGACTGGGCTAAACAGGGAAGACCAACTGCTGATCTCATTATGAGGAACCCATGCAGATGAATTAGACAAACAGTAGGTAATGAGGTTGAATTGGAGGCCAGGATTCTTTAAGGCTCCCAGAAGGAGAAGTAGAGGTTGGGTCAGGAGAGAACTGGAAGCAATGAAGTAATATAGTGGGAGGAACCTTTGGGTCTCCAAACCTATGGGTCACCTTCTATTACCACCTGCACCCCAGTGCTGACCAGAGGGGCCTCTGTAGATGGCACGTTGTTCAAGGGCAGAGTTTGAAAGCACCGGGAAAAAAGGGAAAACTGGCCCACCTAGGAAGGCAGCCAAGAAAGTGTGCACATGGGCTAGATAGCACCATGGTTTCTCATTTGGGCTCAGCAGTGTCTGCTCTGTTTAGCTTTGTGCCTTGTAGCATTTATTGTTAGTGCCCACACCCCACACTTTGGGCTGGAGCAGGGTGATGATGATAATAATGTGAGGAGCTGGCATCCCAGTGCCCATAGAGGAGTCTCCAGAGTCCACTTTTTCCTTATGATGGGTTAATGCACGGGCAGTACCCACTGCTCAACCCCACCTCCCATTAATCTATACCTCCCAGTAGTGCTGGCCAGAATGGAAACCACGTGCCTCCAGTACAATGCAGTCACCTGAGAAACATTTAGGATAGTCAAGGACTTCCTGCCACCTTTCTGCCAGCCAGACACAATGGTGATCAGGGGACAGCATTAATGCTGGATGAGCTGTGTCAGGGTCCAGTGTCAGGGTCCAGTGTCAGGTCCACTCTTGCAACGCGACAGAACATTCGGTTCATTTTCCTCACAATGGCATTTGTCAGGAAATCCTGGCTATGGGGCTGACACAGGTCAGGGTACCAGACCTCTGGGGCTGCAGCTGCCCCTCTTCACACCTATTGAACCTCTCCCTGATGTCCTGAAGCAGCTGTAGGCTACCCTGCTGACTCCGTTCTTGAGCTTCAGCAAGCAGGCCGCTCAGCTGGGCAGCCTGTCCTGAGATGGCGCTGGCTGCGGCAACTGAGTGCCCCAGCTGGGCTTCATGCATCTCTCGGAGACGCCCCTGCAAGCCTGTTTACTCTTCAGCCAGAAACGGTGTTAGCCGCGTGAGCCCTGAGTCACAGCTGCCAGCTCTAACTTCATCTGGCTCTTCAGCTCTGTCATTTGCTTCTCCTCCTTGGCCTTCATCTGCTGCACCACCTCCGGGTGCTTCCTCAGTGGCTCCAGGTGTCCCTACAGTTTGGCCTTGTACTTCTGCACCACCCCCTCCAATGGCACGACACTGTGCTGTTTGTAGCTCATAGATCAAGGCACATCACACAGACAGCCTGTTCATCTACCTTGCAGAATAGCTTCAGGGCTTCTTCGTGTTTGGGACAGATGCCCTGCTCGATGTCCTGCTCATTCTCATGGCTCCCTCAAACAGGGGTTGGCTGCATCTGCCAAATCACCTGAACCATGTTGGCCAGCTACAGATCCGGGCAGAAACTGCACCACAGAAAGCTCTTTTGGCACTGGGGGCAAGTGAAGCACCTCCGAGGGGCTGGAGACAGAGGCAGTAGGGTGACATATCTAACTTCTCTTCCTCCTCCAAAACTTGTTCCTCATTGTTTCCCAGAGGTCCCTTCTCATGTCCCCTAAGTAGTCCAGGTCCTCCTCCTCTTGCCACACAAAATCCATGTAGTCCCAGTTGAACTCATCCATGCCATTGGTCCAAGATACATCCTCCTCTTTTTCTTCCTTGATCTCCTCCTCCACGTCACCCTCATAATCTTTGCTCCCATGGGAGTGTCCCACCCACCTGGCACCAGCCCCAATGGCCTCCACCTCCTCCACTTCTCTGTCCTCATCCTCTTCTTGGTCTAATTCATCCCTGTCCTTCTCACCCTCCCTTCCCCACAACTGGGTTACACACACTTGACAGAAGTTGTGCCCATAGCCTATGGACAGGGTCGGTGAAGTAATGTGGCAAATGGTGCACACTGCCTCCTAGTGAAGGGTCTGCACTGGGTTGGGTGTCATGGCAACGGCATGTCAGAACAATGCCAGTGTAGATGTGCACTGGGGGGATGGAGGGCAGGGGTGGGGGTGTCTCCCCTTTTAGACACCCAGGTGGTCTTTCCACACCTATCCACCTCCAGCCCTGCCTTTCCACACCTTGTTACTGCACACAGAGAACTATCCACCCGAAGATCCACAGACCAACTCAGAGTTCTCCCCTCCTTGACCATGTTTCTTGCCAGGTAGTGCTACTGCTTCTCTCTTCTCCTCTACCTGGCCCCTGGGTGACAGAAATGGCCACAGGATGCTCTAAACAGGGCAGGAGGGCTAGGATGGTGGAGGCCCATGTCTCTGGTAAGGAAGAGCAGGGAAAGCCAAATAGAGCAAGCTCATCCACCCCAACTCGACCACTAGAGAGAAACTTCGGGGTGCGGTTGGAGCGTGGCTCTGTTGTCTGCACTCAGTGCTATGATCACTTGGGCCAGGTATCATCTACCCACCAGACACAGAGTGCAGCCAGGTTTTTTGTTCCCAATAAGGCATTTTCTTGAAAACAAGAAACCTAGTAAGGAAAACACCACTGTGTCTATTACAGCAACCTTTGCCTAAGTTCAAGGTGAATCTGCTCGTAGTCTTGTCCGAGACTCTTCAGATACATGTCTCCCAAGACATTGTCGTCAATGCAAAAACCAGATAATTTTGGCTGAATGGTATCTCCCATTTTACCTTTTCAAAATTTTAATTCATTTAAAGAATTTTTGAATTATTATTTCCACAGCATTTATCTTTGCAATAAATTGTACTACCTCATATTCCATGTGTATCTCTTCCAACCATAGTGAGACTCTTAGTCACTTTAATGCCTCTGCATGCCAGAGCATTAAACCATTCTGTTTTACACCAGAAATGGAATCTCATTGCCTAATGAGCTATGAATGCTCCAGCTCTTAAAATCCTATCCCATTATTAAAGTTTTGGCATTGTTCTAACTAATGTAAAGGCAGTTATTGCCTGTATCTATCTAAAAACGGAACCTGGGACAAACAAGGTTAAAGCACACAGAGTGTGGAACAAAGGGAAAACAAAAGCAATAGCAAAGGTGTTACAGAACATTGGTGTATAATTACAGCAGACACTCTGAAGAGGCTTATGAAATATGTCTTTTAATTACTTGCCAGGGACTGTGTCTGATGTTGTATATATAGATATTAACTCATTTATAATTTGTAAATTGTTGAAGTGCTGTGTTAGTAAGTAGGCTACCTACTAAATGGGATCAAGAAGAATAAGAACTACTAGAAAATTAAGCCAATTAAAGTTAGATCATATGAGGTCAAGGCCCCAAGTTTTGGATAAAGAAAAAAGAACAAGATATCTGCAAAAGTGAGTTATTTTTTCATATTTTTAAACTTCCTACTAATTGTTTCTTTATACACACTTAAAATGTTATAAAATATTACAAAACAAAATTTGCAAGAAATGCTTTATTTTGTATTTCAAGTTAAGATATTGAAGACACATGATGTTCATCTTGTCAAGAGACGTATGTCAAGAAATAAGCTAGTGGGCCTGGCACGGTAGCCTAACAGCTAAAGTCCTCTCCTTACACGCCCCGGGATCCCATATGGGTGCTGGTTTTAATCCAGGCAGTTCCACTTCCCATCCAGCTCCCTGCTTGTGCGCCTGGGAAAGCAATCAAGGATGACCCAAAGCCTTGGGGTCCTGCACACGCGTGGGAGACCGGAAGAAGCTCCTGGCTCTTGGCTTCAGATCAGCTCAGTTCTGGCTGTTGCGGCTACTTGGGGAGTGAATCATTGGATAGAAGCTTTTCCTCTCTTTCTCTCCTCCTCTTTGTATATCTAACTTTCCAATAAAAATATAATAAATCTTCAAAAAGAAAAAAGAAATAACCTAGTGCAACTTTTGAATTTTAGACCATTCCTCTCATTTTTGGTGTTACTTTAGATTTTAACCACAGTGATAAACTTCTTTGGCAGACTTGGGGTAATGAATTGTTTTTTTCTTAAGGCTATATTATTTGAGACAATGTTATTGTTTTAGTTTTGCTTTTTGTATAAAACTTAGAATTAGCTAAAATTCTGAGATTAAATGTTAAGAAAGTTGAGCGTGTTTGTTTAACAAAATGTTTAATGTTAGACATGAAATATTTGCCTGTGTCTTTCCATTTCACTTTCTTCCTCTTGAAGTAGACACTTTTAAAATCATAATATTTTCTTTCCCACAGACACCAGGTATGATTTTAGATAGTTTCTTAACATAGTGATTGGTAAATCTTAGTTTACAATACTCCATGCTATGAAGTTCTTTTGAATAGAACATTATAACTGTCTTTATTCTTCCTTCTCTCCCCCTGATTTGTGAGGCTAGAAACACACTACTCTCATTTATTGTATCAGACTCTCCTAACATATGGGAGCTGTGGCTTCCAATCAAGTATGTCCTTTTTATTAACCAGAAGTTTAGTTATATATTTTCTACTTCAACATTAAACATTTCTTAGAGATATGATCCAGCTGCCTTTAATTTGACTAAAGAAATATTCAAAAAAATCTTTATTTAAAAAATAACATAGATTTATGTGCTAACAGTAAATAAGGTAAGTTATTCAGGCCAAACTAAAATTTTAACAAACCGTAGAAGTGTTCTTGACACATCTCACTGAAGTGCTAAAGGGTAGCTCAGATTATGAGGAAATAAATCTTATTATGAGTGGAGATTTGCCTTCAAGCTAGAAATAACTTTTCATATAAGCCCTTGTTTGTTTTCACTGAGGATGTCAGGAGAGAATTTTGAAACCTACAATGTGCTCAATAATATTTTTTAGTATTAAACATATATACAAGTTAGGCAACTAGGATTGGAATTGAAGATTGTAGTTGAAAAGATGGTAGTAGCCATAGAACATGGGTTGGCAGACTAATGTGGCTCTATTATTCCCAAGTCATTTGTAATATCATTACACTGAATTTCTCTTTTCCTAAATGCTCTACAACTTCACAAAGTTGGCAATTGGAATATGTGCAGGATGTTTTTAGTTGTGTTTAATTATACAAGCCCAAGATGGGTAACAGGCTTATAATAATTAATGGTGTTTTCTTTACACTCCAGTGGAAATTTTTCATTTTTTTCTCAATAGATATTATTCTGTTATTTCTTAGGGTTGTGGTATTTTAGCAGAGTACTTGAAATTAGGTAATTTACAATTAACAGAAATTTGCTGGCTCAAAGTTTTGGAGGCTGAAGTGACCAACAATAAACTGTACACCTTGGTGAGAACTGTTTGGTACATCCTCAGTTGTTGTAATGTGGAAGAGTAGAGGGCATGAGGGAGCCAAAATCGCCTTTTAGGATAATATTAATCCCACCCCTGAGGAGAATGCTCACAGATTAATCACCTCTCAAATACCTCTCATTTGTTACTATGTTCACAAGAATAGTCAAATTTCAAGATGAGTTATGAGACGAATGTTCAAATAGCCAAAATTGGAGAACAATGTAAGATAAAAATACTTTGGAAAATTTTCTTGCATGTATCATGAATTTGAGTTCACTTCTATTGCCTGCTTATAATATTCTAGGTATTTATTTATTTATTTAGGTCAATTTCAATGGTTATATAGCCACTGTTAGCTAAGTCAGCTTATTTTTATTTTTTTTTATTTTTTTTTAAAGATTATTCATTTTATTACAGCCAATATACAGAGAGGAGGAGAGACAGGGAGGAATATCTTCCGTCCGATGATTCACTCCCCAAGTGAGCCGCAACGGGCCGGTGTGCGCCAATCCGAAGCCTGGAACCTGGAACCTCTTCCAGGTCTCCCACACGGGTGCAGTGTCCCAATGCATTGGGCCGTCCTCAACTGCTTTCCCAGGCCACAAGCAGGGAGCTGGATGGGAAGTGGAGCTGCCGAGATTAGAACCGGCGCCCATATGGGATCCCGGGGCTTTCAAGGCGAGGACTTTAGCCGCTAGGCCACGCCGCCAGGGCCCAAGTCAGCTTATTTTTAAAAAGATTCATTTATTCATTTGAAAGGCAGTTAGAGGCAGAAGAGGAGACAAAGGGTCAGAAGGAAGAGAAAGAGAAATTTTCCATCTATTAGTTTACTCTCCTAATGACCACAGCATCGGAGGCTAGGCTAGAACTCTATCCAGATCTACACGAGTGGGAAGAATTCAGCTCCTTGAAGCATCATCCACGGCTTTCCAGGTGCACTAGCAGGGAGTTGCATCAGAAGTGCAGTAGTCTGGACTGGTACTGTGATACGTGCTGAGGACATCCCAAGGTGCAGTTTGATCTGTTGTCCTATGATGCCTACCCTTCATGTGCTCTTTCTAAGGTGTCAGGAAGAATAGACATCTAATACTTCATTTATGGTGGCAAATCCTATAAAAAAGAACATTGTATTTTATAGGACCCTAATATATACTAAAGTGTATCATAGCAATGAATGAAACAGCCAACTAAAATCTGTATTTTAAAAACTGATGACTTAAATTTTCATACCAATAACTTAGCTTTAGAAATCCTTCACATTAATATCTATTCTACTTCAATGGAATGTATTTATTTCCATGTTGTTTGCTATACATTTTAATGTTATCTCCTGAAATAGTGGAGTATTTGTTGGCACAGGAGGCTAAGCCTCAGTTTGCAGCACTAGCATCCCAAATGGGCTCCACTCATATAAGTAACATTAAAGCTTTTTTTTTTCTCATTTTACTACATCTAGGACAGAAATATGCAGGGAAAGCCTTTCCTAGCTCACCAAAATTTACACGTCAACTATATTAGTTCCGATCTGTCATTGTCTAATGCCAAGGCAACATATATTAGTGCCAATTATGACATCTGGGAGCTATCCAATTTTCTCTTTCAGGTAATAAGATTTTTATCCTGAGAAAAAGTAGCTTTCAGATATCTGCCAAATTGTAGGTATACACAAATGTATTTTTATTGGAAGTGCTTTTAGCTATAGAATAATAATTTCTTATATTCTTCTATAAAATAAATTATGAAGATATGTCTCATTTTTAGTTTTTCTAAACAAAAATCACATAAATGATACCATTCAAAGCTCATAAGCAAGTCTGGGAATAGAAGCCAGGCATATGGGGTTGTTCTACAAATTCTTTTTTTTTTTAAAGATTGTTCATTTTTTATTACAGCCAGATATACACAGAGGAGGAGAGACAGAGAGAAAGATCTTCCGTCCGATGATTCACTCCCCAAGTGAGCCGCAACAGCCGGTGCTGTGCCGATCTGAAGCCAGGAACCTGGAACCTCTTCCGAGTCTCCCACACGGGTGCAGTGTCCCAATGCATTGGGCCATTCTCGACTGCTTTCCCAGGCCACAAGCAGGGAGCTGGATGGGAAGTGGAGCTGCCGAGATTAGAACCGGCGCCCATATGGGATCCCGGGGCTTTCAAGGCGAAGACTTTAGCCGCTAGGCCATGCTGCCGGGCCCTGTTCTACAAATTCTAAAGACATCTATGGTCTAATCTGGTTACTAACTTCAAAAAACCATGTTTCTTCCATTTCATAGCTGGAAAAGCAGGTGTCTACCCCCAAGCTGATGCTTCAGTCTGCTGAATGTGATGCAGGTTAGGGCTAGCACATTAGCTCAACTGGCTAATCCTCCACATACAGTGCCACAATCTCTTATAGGCGCTGGTTCATGTCGTGAATGCTCCACTTCCCATCTTAATCCCTGATTACGGCCTGGGAAAGCAGAGGAAAATACTCGCAGTCTTGGGACCTTTGTGCCCACATGGTAGACCTGAAAGAAGCTCCTGGCTTCGGATTGGCTCAGCTCCAGCTGTTGCAGCCATGTGGGAAGTGAACCAGCAGATGAAAGATCTTTCTTTTTGTCTCTCCTTATTTCTGTAAATCTGCCTATGCGATAAAAGTAAATGTATCTTGGGAGAAAAAAAGAAAGAGTGCTACTACTGTGGTGTTGGAAAGCAAGGCATTCAATTTGAGTTAGCTATGTTTGTTGCTAGCTTCCTGCTGCATAACACTTTGAAGGTTTCTGAGTTCTAGGCAGTATTCCAAGCTTTCCATTTAATAAATGACCTGGGTGTGTTGTTGCCTCTCCATACCCTCCTGTAAATTTGCTTCTGTTTAAGTTAGAAACAAAACAACAGTTTCAGGGCTGATGCTGTGGTGTAGTAGGCCTAGCCTCCTATGTGAGCACCTCCCATTTGGGCATCAGTTCCAGTCCTACTGACTGTCTCTCTCCGCAACAGCATCCCGGCCCCTGCTGCCCTCCCCACCTCTTCCTTCCGTAACATAGTCTTTCAAACAAACAAAAAAAAAAAGTATATTTTATGCACTATTGCGATATAACCCTTCATTTTAGTGATGAGAACCTATGGCTCAGCTCCTGTGTTTCACACTCCATTTTGAGAACATTCTAAAGACCCCACATTTCTCTGTTAGTGCTGAAATTGCATCTGTGAGAAGAGGATTGCTCCTTATTTATCTTTTGACTATATCTACTTCAGTCTTAAGAGATATACAGGTTCTAAAATCTGCCAAGATCAGCAAAATTATACTTCATCACAACAAATGGCTAAATACTAAAATGAAATAGACACGAGACAGCTGAATGGTACCTTATATCCATTTTAAGGTATATAGCAGCCGGTCCTGTATACAAACTAAAATTGAAATGTCAATGAGCTAATCAGAGGTTGTGGTTAAGAACTTGCTTTTTTTTTTTTTATAACATACTGGTTACTCAAAACCATGTCAATTCCATAATGTTGCAAATTGCTGTTGATGTTATATTGGGACTCTTAATTGACTGTGATGATATTCTACCAGCTCTGACTTCGGACCAGAAATGGTCTCCCCAAGAAACTGTTCAACCCATCTGGACAATAAGTAGCTGTTCTCTATGCTTGGTATATGTTTGCAAAGAAAGAATCTTGATTGAATTTGAACTGTAATACTGCATCAAGGTGGAGGAATCCACCAGGGAGGAGGGGAGGGGGAGGGGTGGGGGGATTCCCAGAGCCTATGAAACTGTCACATAATGCAAAATAATTAATAAAAAAAATGAAACATAAAAAAAGAGATATACAGGTTTTTCTTTTGTTTAATTTAGAAAAGGATTGTAAAAATACTTATTTGCAATGCTCTGAAGGATATTTGCATGTAGGTCCTTGAGTTTGATCTGCTGCTCCCTATTATCCACTATTATGTAGCACTCAATATTTTTCACTGACTGACAAATACTTTTAAATATTCTGAGGAATTTTAGGATTATTATATATTATGCCAATGTATACTTGGGCAAGTTAAATGATACTACATAAATAGATCTATTATAAGAAATGTGAATAAGAACAAGATAATTTTGATTTAAATAACTACTGCCTTAAATTTACTTTTCAATAAAGCAATTTAAGTGTCACTGTGACCTTCCCCAGTAGTATAATTTAATCATATGTTGCTGACTCTCTTCCCAATATAAAGAACAATTTCTCTATTCATTGCTCACGGAACAAATCAGGCTCATTATTGTTTTTCATTGAAAATACAAAGTTTTTTAAAGGCCAGGCAATTTTGGAGCAAATCAAAGGTTAATTCTTCTTAACATACCTAATTATCTAAATAACTTAGAGCACTGTAACATCATCCTGTCTATTTTGATCTAAAAAAATACATTTACAAAACAAGCGATTACAACAAACTCTCATTGATTTGGTAAGAATAAGGTCTCACTTCAAATGCTGCAACAGAATGTTGAAGCTCTATTCTGGTGAGGTAGAATATGCAGCCTCACTATAGTTTATATTATATCATATATTTGCGTTGTATTTCATATCTGGCAGCTTCTGTGGAAAGAAAACTGCATTAGAAAATACAATGAAATGTTAATGACATAACTCCTTTTGGATGAAAAGTGCCAACATAGTGTTTTAAATCACTTTTTCAATTTAAATGAAAAATTATCTATTTAGCTTTTGGAACGTAGATTGTTCAAAGCATGTAACTACATCATTTAGTTTAACTCTGTCAAGACTATTTCACTATCAAAATACTCCCCCAAACTTTGATTATTAGTAATGGTCTCTAAATTATACTATGAAGCTTATTCCAAGAATATATTGATACTAATGGCTTACTATTAGTAATAGGTTATTTTTGAGACGAGTTCATTTAAATTAGTAAGCGTAAGGTAAACTAAGTTCAAAAGTTTCTGCTCTTTTATGTTATCCATGTTTGCCTGAAAAAAGTGGATCAAAATAATGCTGAATGAAGTGAAGCAAAATCAGTAATCATACTGATTATTAAGACTGCTTTTCAGTCATAAAATTATAGAAGAAAGAAGTAATATTTCAAGTTCTGAGTCCAGTTTAAGTTTAAAATTTGTTTGCCAATGGAGTTAGATGTATTACTCTGACCTGCACTAATTTAGTGACAAATGAGAGAGCTTAAAAAAGTGCAGTGGTCTTAGCACAGCATTTTGACTATTGCTGAACAAGCTCCTTCATCAGCCTTGCTTGATTTCTGGTTTCAGACTGAGAAGGGCTAATGGTCCATGTAAAAGTATACGTAATTACATTAAAACTTGTGGCAGGTACATCAGACATAGAACTCTCTAATCTGTATGTTTTGCTTCATATTTTATTTATTAAAATCAGCTAATCAGTATACTATCAGCTTGCTTCACATACTGTAAGTTAGATACAGTTAGTACGCAAAATAGAAATCGATTTTTTTGTCTCTTGAATTTATTGGAATCAAACTTTAGTTGTTGATTACTAGGCTAACTTGTTTTTTCTTGACAAGAATAGTTGCTAGACCTGTGGATTTCTAAGTTTGCACTTTTTAAATAGAATTTTAAGTCTCTTCTTTTTCCCCATCATTCTACTTTCCAAATAAATATTTTTTTAAAGAGTGAATTTGTAACAAAGGTAGCCCCCTCAAAAAAAAAAAAAAAAAACACATGATCCCACACAAATTGGGTTGAACGCAGATTTTTCAAGTCTTTAGTAAAAGTGAGAAAGACACATAAAGATATTCGCAGAAAAACAGAGACACAAAACAGAAATTACGAATGGAAACTCTTTTTGGACTTATTTGAGAATTGTTTGTAAGGACTTCATCTGCTTTTCAAATAATTTTGCTTTCTGACCTGAATTCTTCAAGATACTACTTTGTTGAATCAAGCTACCAATATGTTTTAAATATTTAATGCTCAGAAGTAATTGGCATACAGTTAAAATGTCTCATTCTTTTTTAAAAAATGATTTATTTATTTGTATTGGAAATGAGGGTTTACAGAGAGAAAAAAAGACAATGACCATGAGTCCACTGGTTCACTCCCTAAGGGCTGCAGCATCTGGAGCTGAGCTGAGCTGATCTGAGGCCAGGAGCCAGGAGCTTCTTCTGGGCCTACCACGAAGGTGCAGGGTCCCAAGGCTTTTGGCCATCTTCCATTGCTTTCTCGGCCATATGCAGGGAGCTGAATAGGAAGTAGAACAGCCAGGATTTGAACTGGCACCCATATGTAATCCTGGTGCATGCAAGGCAAGTATTTTGCCATTAACCCATCATGCTGGCCCCGAAATGTCTCATTCCTAAAGAAAAGTCTTTGAAGGGTAACTAAAATATCAGTAATATATTCTATTTTGTATGATAGAAATAAAATTCATAGCCTTTACTATCATGCTATTTTTATAATACTATTTGTTTTATTATATAGTGAATAGTGAATATTTAGATAAAAATAGAAATAGAAATAAATCTTTATAAAAATATTTCAGTTACAAATTCCAAATTTCATTGAGTATTTTCCTATGAACATACAAACTTGTAAGAAAGAACAGCATAAAATCCAAGCTGCTTTAAGTCAACCTTTTCAAAAGAGATATGTCTGTATAGAAAGGGAAGGGAAGAAAGAATGATTTTTAAGTTTGTAGTAAGCAGAGCGTTGGGAGCGGGGGACTATGTTACATTTTAAAAAATACTTCCAGCAGAAGAAAGCATGAAAAAAGGCTTTTCTAGTTTGTTGAGGGAACCCACTCAAATTTCAGTTACAGGAATAAACTATATCAACAGTTTACTATGATTCTCTTCCTTTTATGTGTTTGCATGTGTGTGCATGACCGTGTACCTATATTTTACTTAAATTGTGCCAAATATGCAGTGGTCTGTGATAGGCTGTTTTAGGTTACCAGATCATTCAGGCTCCCTGGGCTGGCTTGTGCAAACAGACTTCAATGTATATGGGCACATTTGGGTGTGTTTATTCTTGTTGGCATTTGTTCTTGTGGTGGTTTTCATTTGATTTGTGCTCTTTCTGTACTAACCACCAGACAGAATACAGTTACAATATCAAGATGTTGTAAATGGAAAAATTAAACTGCTCCTTATTTTTTTTAATTGAATGAAGTCATTTGTAAGGTGTTCTTTTGGATAATTATGTAATATATTTGGAATTTTAAGGCTTAAGGTGAATCAGGGATCTAACTTTATTTTGCTTTTAAGTTAGTCTACATGGGGGCTGGTATTGTGCTATAGCAAGTAAAGCTGCCATCTGTGACTCCGGCATCCTTCGTGGGTACTGGTGCTTATCCCATCTGGTCCACTTCTGATTCAGCTCCCTGCTAATGGCCTGGGACAGCATTAGAGGAATGGCCCAAGTGTTTGGACTCCTGCACCCATGAGAGGGACCCAGATGAACATCCTGGCTTTGAGCTTCAGCTGGGCAGCCCTGGTGGGTTCAGCCCTATGGGGAAGGCAGCAGGGAATGAATGATCTCTCTTCTCACTATAATTCTGCCTTTCAAATACATAAATACATATGCATTTCTATTTCTGCATATATGTATTTGAAATATATATATTTGAAATATATATATATACATACACATACGTATTTTAAAAGCTAGCCCACTTAACCGGTACTATTTTATCATAGTGCATGAAATAACTTCACAAATATGTTGAAAAATGTAGCTTTCAGTATGTAATAGATTCTTTTTTATATTAATTGTTTAATTTATATCATTTTCCATGACCCGGTTTTATAGTGGTAGGGATTCCCCCCTCCACTTTCCCTTCCCCTCCCACCTCACAGCCACCTCAACTGTTTTACCCCATGTTATTACAATAGTAAAGTACCTCAACAATAGTCACAAGCGTGACATTCTGCTTTTTAGTGTACGGGCAATGGTAGAAAATTTAGTGACCTATTGTCAAAATATATTGAACAGTTTCTTTGGGAGTACTTTCATCTGGGAGTAGAGACGTATGCTATCGTGTGTCTACACTTCCCAGGATTCTATTCTCCAGGATATAGTTCATCTGTGAAAACATATATACACACATGCTAACATATATATGTTTATATATATGTTTATGTTATTTAATATTTTGCATGAAGTTTGCCTTACATATGATATTTATTCTTTGGGGACTGGCTTATTTCACTGAGCATAATGTTTTCCAGTTGAGAACATTTTGTTAATTCTTTTTGACAGATGAATAGTATTCCATTTAGTAGATGTATCACAGTTTCTTTATCCATTCCTCTTTTGATGGGCATCTGTGATATATTCTTATGCAACCATGCATCTGCTTTAGTGTAGTTCATATGATCAATTTATTCACTCCTGTATGAAAGGCGATTTATTACCCTTTAAAACTGGTTGCTCTACCTGATATCTTAGAAAGATATAAAAATAGATAAAAATAAAATGTACTCATTGTTCTATTTTTTTAAATATCTACTCATTTTTATTTGAAAAGCAGAATTACAGAGACTGCAAGAGACTCAGAGAGAGAGAGAGATACTTCCATATGCTGATTCATTCCCCAAATGACTTCAACATCCAAGGACTGGGCCAGGTTGAAGCCAGGAGCCAGAATTTCTGGATCTCCCCTGGGGTTGGCTTGTCTGAGATGCTGGCAATATATGCCACAGCTTTCTCTGCCACAATGCAATACTGGCCAATCATTGTTCTGTTTTAAAAACATTTCCTTGCCTATTCTTTTTATTACTTTATAAATGCTGTACACTATCCTTTATAAAATTAAATTCTTTTTGTATTTTATTAGAATTTTAAATTATATCTAGTTTAGGTTGGACAGAATTAAGCTGACTATAGTACTGGGTCATTCTGCCCAGAAACATTTTGTTTTATACTTATTCATACTTTTCCTTCTTTCTCTTTCTCTTTCTCTTTCTCTCTCTCTGTGTCTTTTTAGTGATGCTTAGCTTTATTTAAAATTATTTTATATTGTATAATTAATATATGTTATGGGAAACTATAACAAATCATATTTAGAGAAAGAGATAATGCTGATATTAGATTCCAAATTTTTAGAAGTCTAATAGTTTTATCTATTTTTTACTTGATTTTTTATTTTTTGTGATTTAAATGGCAGCAACAGAAAGACATCTTCTATTTTCATTTCATTACCCCAATGCTGGCATTAGCCAGAACTGGACTGAAACAAGGCTTGGAGTAAGGATGGGTCCCTCATATGGGTGGTAGGAACCCACATAATTGACCTTTGATCTGCTGCCCTCCCTGGGTACATTCTAGCAGGAAACTGTATTTAGTGGAGGCCAGATGCAAGCCCAGGCACTACAAAATGGGATGTAGGCATTTGGGTGTTGAACTGCTGTATCACAACATTCATCGTTTAACATTTTGTTTCCATATTGTTGGCAACAAATGGAAATGATGCCTGTTTATATTTTTGCAACTATTTATTATTGTAGTAATTTTTAGATCAACACATCACTTTAAGCAACATGGAATAGTGGCTATCTTAAGAGGCAACCTCAGTTGTATGTTAATTTTATAATGAATGGCTACTAATTTTGTATTACCCAGAACAGAGTTCATCTTAAGCCTTACAGATGAAAGTTAGCAAGTTAAGGATGTTGATTTCTTTATCACAACATTTATACTTGAGTGTAAATATAATCCTTCCCTGCCTTATTCAAGCTTACTGTGGTTACCGAAGCAGTTGCTTGTTCCTGGGAAAGAAGCTTCAGTGTTTCTTCCCCTGCCTTCATTGTAACATGAGGTTCCCATTTTTGGTGTCTGCTTCCTCACATGACCATCTGCCATCTTTTCATATAAGGGCATCTAACAAATGAGATAAGGAGTCCATTTCCTGCTATGAATTCAATTGAACTAATTACATCTACCAAAAATACATCTATATTCAAATAAGGAAATACTAGGAATCACAGAGACTTAGAAATCTGACATACATTTTGGGATGATTTTTTTAAACTGTGCTTCATTGTTAACAATCTTCCTTCATGTGCATGTAATTTTTCAATAAAAAGTTATATATTCTAAAAAAGGGTTACTTTGTGTTTACAGTTTTTCTCTTAGCTCATTACATTTTTAGCACTTTAGAAATTGTTTAATGTTTATTCACTCTATTTCTATTTTTATTCTAAACTTAATTTTTAAATGTCATACAACTAGAGAAACACTTGTAAAATCAAAGAACATTGTAGCAGCATTTGTTGAATGCGTATAATTAGCAGTACTGTTCTCTCTGTTTGTTCAGATCCAGACATTCCCACTTGGTAATGTAACACTATATTCAGTAAAAGGGTAATTGCAGTTTAGGGAAAATGAAATGACCTACTCAAAATTTCCTAAGTGACAAAATGTTGAAGGTTGGCTTTAAACGCAGGCCCTATTATGCTTAAGTGAATGAACCATTTAGCTTTTTCAGTGTTAAATTGCTATGGCATGTATCTAAATTTAGAATAGGAACAACATAAAATTTGTGTTCTGAAGAAAAATTTAAAACTTCAGAAGCTCCTGAAACATAGCCAGCCTTTGGGTAAGTAGCATCCTTGTGCACCTTGTCGTCTAGCATGGCTGTATTTACTTACTGGTTTCTCTAGCTTCTCCCTCTTTCTTCCGACATGCTGGTTATTCATATTGAAAGATAAAAAGGGAAATGTAGGATGATGAGCTTGGAGGTTTTTGGTAGTTTACTTGTCAAGTTCAGAGGTAATGGTGGAACCTCCTATTCAGTTGCACTGCAAACATCTCGTGATTACATGTGCTCTAGAAAATATTATTTATTTGGTATGTAGAAAGACTTAGTTATTTCATGGACACGTAAGAAAAGTTAACATAGATTCCTGAATGCAAGTAACAGCTATAAATGCATTTGTGTGGATATGACACACAATTATCATTACTCTTTTTGTGGTTTCACCAGCCTTTCTTCCACGCTAATGGATTGAAGTTGACTTTTTGCGGGATATATTTTAAATGTACAGATGTATTTGGTCCTTATATTTGCCTTTTTCTATGCTAACACTCTTGCAAATCATACTATTTTCGGGATATTCTATACTTTATGTATTGTTTTCTAGGACTGGCATAACAAACTACTAAAAAGGAACGGCGTAAAATGACACTTGCTCTATTATGGTTTCAGGTGCCCCAAATTCAAAATCAGGATTTCACCTGGACTACATTTATCTACGGTCTGTCCACGATGGTCTCAACCTGCTTCCCAACCTCTGAGGATAGTAGGCTTTCTGGATATGTGGCAGCATACTTCCTACCTCTGCTTCATCACCTTTCCATGACTTACTAATAGTGTATCCAGGGTGTGCGTGTGTGTGTGTGTGTGTATGTCACTTTGAAGTAGTCTCATTTATTTTAGGACCAGTCTTTTTTTTTTTTTCTCTTTTTTTTTTTATTGTTAATTATTTTGCATTATGTGACAGTTTCATAGGCTCTGGGTATCCCCCCCTCCCTCCCCCTCCCCTCCCCCCGGTGGATTCCTCCACCTTGATGCAGTATTACAGTTCAAATTAGGACCAGTCTTGATACAGCTTGGTTTCTACACTTGACCTTAGCCAAAAGGCTGAGAAGGCTGAAATATACCTATGACTTTGACACAGGCAATTTAAATCTACAGTCTGAGTCTTTAACCTCTTTTCATGATGCTTCCCCATAGCTGTATTTCAGATTTGCCTTGCAAATTGGGTAGGGCCTTGGACGTATGTGAAATACAAAATTTATTTAGAGATGGTAGGATATTAAATATATTTAAAGTGTGCATATATATAAAGATGTACAAATACATACACACACACATATATATATATATCATTTTTCTTTCCACTCTTTCCATTAGTTCAATATTTTTTCTTGCTGCTCTGCATTTGTGGAGGGCACTGTGATATAGTGATTACGCTGATTACAAAGATTTATCTTTGAGAGTGGAAGACATTTGCTGTGCTGCTGGGAATGCTGCCAGCAGAAGGCTAGGAGGATGGTCCACAAGGGGAATTGCCTTGATTTAAGAAAGCCTCCTCTATAAGGTGACTTTTTATTGTCAGAGTTGCCAATATCCAGTATCTACTCAACTATTGCTGAAAAGCCCTGGCCTCACCATTCCAACTGAGAACAGCTCAGATGCATCAAGTCAGCTTCAGAATTCCCTGGAGAGTTGGCTGGGGTCTCTGTTACAACTCCTTGCAGTTCAACATTTTGGATATGCAGTGCAGCTTCTTTTTCTTCTGTTCTACAGATGTTGGCCCTCAGAGCATTCTAAAATAACCTCAGATATGTTGATCAAATACGCACAGTTGGCCTCCAGGAGAATTCAACCTAAGCCAGCTTCCCAAGCATACATTCATACATGCACACCTTCTACTTTAAACGTGAGAAAAGAGGAAAGGCAGTGAAAGATTATTATTCAATTTTTCCCATCACAGTATTAAACCCTAATACCAGAATTAAACCCTAACAACAAATATTAGAAAGAAAGCATTGTTATGCATCTATTAAGGAATGAGGGAACACTAACTTAAAATGGCTTGCTTGGAATTCTGTGCTCACTGTTTAGCAGATGACAAGTGTGTTTTGACTTCAAACAAGGGAATGTGATGCCTAGGATAAGCTTGAATGACTTTGGTTTTACCTTTTGTCTGTGTCTGTCATTTTCAGTGTCTGCTTACTGTGCAGTCAGCATGGTATTACTTGAAGAGTTTTTTACAAGAGGATACCCAATCCTCTATCAAATGACTTCCAAAAACGAGGTAAAAGTAAGAAATAAGAAATATTCTTAAGATCTTCTGATAGGCTGAGTGTATGTGACACTTTGTGTAAGTGACCAATATGTAATATATCTACCCTTTCAAAACAGCAAAACCTCAGCAAGATTTTGCTGGTGGGAGAATGCATTTACTTAATTGTTATTTCTCATGCATATCTCATCCATATTCAAAAATGGAAGGTTTGATAAGCTGTAAAGCAGAGATGGTATACAAGTGTGTAAAGTTTCTAGATACGATACAGTAATTCAGTATAATTATTCCATATTCCAAACTGAAAGCTAGAAAGATATCTAAGTGTCCTTCCTCCAAACCATAGCATCAGGAGATATTTTATAGTAGGGATTTCCCAGACAACAAACATCGGCTTTGTTGACAAAATGGAAATCCCAGTGTATCTCTGATAAATCACAGAGTGTGAAAAGAACACAGGACACATGTACAGAGACAGAAAATGCACATCTCCACATACACACACACAGGCACATGAGTGCAGATACAAATCCCATTCTTTAACTCGTTGCATTTGAGTTAGTCTGCTGATTTTTAAGATGTATTCATAAATCATAGAAAAGAGGGAACGGGAACCTTAATTTCAAAAGAAAAACAAAATTAGTGCAAAAATGCAAGGACTGTGAAAGCCAGTTTTCATTGCTGGATGTTTATAATTTTCTATTTAATCATAATCAGTAAAGCTTTAACATAATAACCCTTAAATCATTTTGAAGTGATTTAAAAATTGTCAACCTTTTGATTTTTTTTAACAAAAAAAAATTCTATTTGCAAAACCACCTTGGATTTTGCAGAAGCAATTATACTGGTTCATGAATGTTAATAACCATATCACAGGGATACAAGCTATTTTACAGTCACCGCCTGATTTTCAGGTCTTGGTGTAGTAGGTAGCCTCCCTTAGAGAGGCATACATAGTCAGGAACAATTCTTTTCAGTTGAGTTGGCTTTGAACTCTCCTGTAAAGGCAATGTAACATAATCCTGTATTTGATAGCACCCCTTACCTCAGTTGCATGGGGAATTAAATTAAATATATTTATACAAATTTTTCTTGATCCTGACATACTGTTCAAACTTCCTTTATGTATGGAATCAGTTCAAAATAGAGTACTTCTTTAATGTTCCATTGTGCAGTGGGAGTTTTTCTTTTTTGAATTTTCTTATTTATGATAATAATATCCTGCTGTGCTTCAAAACCTGGAATTTTTAAACTGCTAGAAACTAAACAAGTGTTTTCTCCAGGGAACTATATATCTTGAAGATTAACATGTTGTTACTATCACATTAGCAAAAAATTTGAATTTTCACGTATGTGTATTTGACAAATTATTAGATTTCTTCAGTGTGTCAAATTTCATTAAATATTAAACAGAAATGCATACTATATAAGACTGTATTGAGTAATTTTAAAAGGAAAACACTTATTGCTGAATCTATCATCCTTCTTTAAAAAAAATCAATATTTCTTTTATTTTCATTTGGAAGACAGATTAACAGGGAGAAGAGAGCAAGAGAAAGTTCTTTGATCAGCTGGTTCATTCCTCAAATAGCTGCAATGACTGAAGCTGGGCCATTATGAAGCCAGTAGCATCTTCCACTGTTCCAGCATGGATACAGGGGGCCAAGGGCTTGGGCCCTCCTCTGGTGTTTTCCCAGGCCATAAAGAGGTAGCTGGATTGGAAGTGGAGCAGCTTGGGACACAAAATGGTGTCTATATGCGAAGCTAGTGCCACAGGCAAAAGTTTAGCCTACTATGCCATGGCCCTGGCCCTTACCAGATTTCACTGGAATCCCTATCTGCAAATATGTTCACTTGAAATGCTAGAAAGATTTTGTAACAATGGTATGAAATGAGAAGATAATGGTGATCAATTAGAGTGAGAGTTCATAGCATCCTATAAATATTTAATACTGTGTCTTAAAATTGGAAAGAGACTAAAAATATATAGACTGTGTCTGGGCCTGGTGCAGTAGTCTAGCGGCTGAAGTCCTCACCTTGATTGCCCCAGGATCCCATATGGGCACCGGTTCTAATCCCGGCGGCCCTGCTTCCCATCCAGCTTCCTGCTTGTGACCTGGGAAAACAGTCAAACAGTGGAGGACAGCCCAAAGCCTTGATACCCTGTACCCACGTGGGAGACCTGGAAGAGGATCCTGGCTCCTGGCTTTGGCTCCAACCATTGCGGCCGCTTGGGGAGTGAATGAACCGATGAAAGATCTTCCTCTCTGTTCTCCTCCTCTCTGTATATCTGACTTTCTGATAAAAATAAATAAATCTTAAAATAAAAAAGAAATATGAAGTTTATTTACATGTACGAGAAGAGTTACAGTGATATACATAATCGTTTCATCTGCCATTCAGTTTACCATCTACACATGCACTTATGGCTGAAGAAGTGTTTTCCTGGTAAAACTGTTAACTGTTAACACAAATTATGATGAATCACAAGAAGCTGCCTTTGCATTTTCATAAGGCATGCATACTGCAATGGAGGCAATTGTGTAGCGTCCGTAAGTCACATGTTCTGGTCTGCATAAGTATATGAACTGTTATGTTTCTTATCATATCCCTTATATTTTAAATGCTTATTTATATGAAATGCAGAGTTACAAAGGGACAAAAAGAGAAAATAAGAGACCTTCTGTCTTCTGGCTTATCGCCCAAATGGCTGCAATGGATGGGCCTGGTCCAGGCCAAATACAAGGGGAACTCTATCCAGGTCTCCCACATGCTTGTAGAGGCCCATGTACTAGGGAAAACCTTTGTTGCCTTCATAGGTGCATCACTGAGGATTTGGATCAGAAGTGAAACTGCTGGAACTCAAACCAATGCCAGTGTACGGAAAGTCAGTTATTGTAGGTGGGGCGCTTAACCTTCTAGGCCTAAATGCTGGCCCTTCAATTCCCTTGCAAACTATAAAATTCATAGAAAAAGCATGCACTTGGTCATAGTATAAAGGTGTTTACCTGCTGAAACACTGAGAGTGACAGAGAGGGATAGACATGCACATATAGGTACGCTGACACATACATCCGCTCTGACGGGGGAGCGAGAGAGTGATCTTCAGTTTACTCTCCAAAGCCCCACAACAACCAGGGCTGTGCCAGGTTTAAGCCAGAAGCCAGGAATTTCATTTTGCTCCACTACATGGGTGGCAGGGATCTCTTCACTTGAATTGTCATCAGCTGTCCAAGAGGCAATAGCAGCAAGCTGGGTTGGACATGGAATAGCCTTGACTTCAATCAGCACAATTGTTCAAAGTGAAGGCATGAAGTGCTATGATACGTGCCCCAAATTATCATCACTTAAGGTATGGTGTTCAACTTTGTCCAGAAGTTGAACATAGTCACACATATGAAGTTTCTTTTTTTAAGATTTATTTATTTATTTGCAGAAAGGCAGATATACAGAGAGGATGAGACAGACAAGATCTTCCATCCGATGGTTCACCCCCCAACTGGCCGCAATGACTGGAGCTGAGCTAATCCAAAGCCAGGAGCCAGGAGCCAGGAGCCTCTTCCAGGTCTCCCACCTGGGTGCAGGGTCCCAAGGCTTTGTGCCATTCATGGTTGCTTTCCCAGAGCACAAACAGGGAGCCGGATGGGAAGCGGGGCTGCCAGGATTAGAACTGGAGTCATTAGGGGATCCCAGCGTGTTCAAGGCAAGGAATTTAGTCACTAGGCCATCGTGCTAGGCCCTGAATGGTTTGTTTTGTTTTGACAGAACATTATCTTAATTTCCAGAACATTTTAAGAAATCACGTTTTTGCAGTAGAATGAAAAGTAGCCTTAGAATTTGCAATTCCTTCCAATAAGAATTTGAGACCATTTGCTTTATCCTTTTGGACACCAGACAATACGACTTAAGGATCTGTTTAAGAGGCATTTGTTCATTGCTGATGCTTTTAGAGCTTCATGTTGGTAAACAACATAAAGAAGTTGAGATGGTCTTACTCTGCAGTGAAGAAAAGGGTGGTAACTCATGTTTGTCACAATGAACATTCGTACAAATGCAGGAGACAATCTTGGACTAATTAGCTTCTAACTACCTATCTTGGCATGATAACTACAGAATCTAGAGCATACCAGCTGGAGAACCATTCGTCTTGAGCCCAATTAAAACTGTGAACCCAAGAAGTCATCATTTATTAATGTAACTCTCTCACTGAGTTTTTGAGTTACTTGTTGTGTAGTAATAGAGATGACATCTCTTCAAGTTAACACCGGCTCTCACCATCATAGACTGTACTACATGAGAAGTATTTACCTGTTTATGCTATCAATCTCACTTCTGAAAGCATTTCAATTTTGGACATGCACTCCAACACATTGTACATTTACTCTTTGAAGAGAGAGACAATACACATCTTTTTACATGCACATATGTATAAAGGATCACTAGGAATGCAAATACAAAATAGAATTTGCTAACACTCCTCAAGGAACCATAATCTAATGAAAATTACATGCCACTAGTATTGGACACCTAATGTCACCTCAGATTACAAACAGTAGTTTCTCATCTGTGACTTCGGAGGGTTACTTAGCTTTAACTTTGGTCCTTTATATTTTATATCAAAACGATTTCAAGGTGCACATATATGTATTCATAAATCATTTCTTGACACATTAAATTTTCTGGGGGAATATTAGGGAAATCGAATTTACTCTGTGATGGTAGCTTTGCTGACAACAATAGTGAGAGCAATTTGCAGGTATATTATTGCTAATGCAGTCTGAGGTTAGCATTTTCCAAGTCAATTCCTGAAGTACACTTAGCCTCAATATCCATAGGATTCTTTTTTTTTTTTTAAGATTTTATTATTATTGGAAAGCCGGATATACAGAGAGGAGAGACAGAGAGGAAGATCTTCCATCCGATGTTTCACTCCCCAAGTGAGCCGCAAGGGGCTGGTACGCGCCAATCCGATGCCGGGACCGGGAACCTCTTCCGGGTCTCCCATGCGGGTGCAGCGTCCCAAAGCTTTGGACCGTCTTCGGCTGCTTTCCCAGGCCACAAGCAGGGAGCTGAATATCCATAGGATTCTTAACTGTGCAAAAAAATGCATGTACTGAAGTTGTATATTACATGGTCATGAATCCCTGAACAATTCAGTAACCACAGTTCACACAGGATTCACACTGTATTAGACATTGTAAGTAGTATGGAAAGATATGTTCATGTTATATCTGAATACTACACCATTTCATAAAAGTGACTTGATCACTCAAATATTTGAGTATTTACACGGGACTTGGAACCAATCTTTCATGGATATCAATGAATGGCTATTATTACTGGGACCATGTAGAAACACTTCTCTCAAATGTGAGAAGGCCTTGTTGCTTCTGTGCTGCTGGGAAATGGATGAAAGACCCAGAAAGGTGCAGTCAAACACTCAAGGGAGGTGCAAAGCAGCTTTGTTTTTCACTACTATGACTGACAGGCACAGAGGCCTGAAAATTCGAAGGGCATAAAAGAACAATCAGATTACTTGCTTCTTCTTGTGCTGCAGAGCTGGTATCTTCGTGGCATCTTTGTGTTGCTGATGTGAGGGTTATGTCAGGCAAACAGGTGCAAGCTACAGATGACGTATCTGGATAGATGCCATGCTTAGCTCTGCTGAAACACTACAATTTCACAGAGCAAGGCATTGACTTTGTAAATTATCTCAGGCTTCACAAATGATTGTCATGATTCCCATTGCAAAGTCATTAATATTTTTAAAAGTATAATGAGCTTTGAATAAGTCATCACCCTTCTCTTCCTCTAGTGTTTAAAAGTAAAGTGATTGTTACAGTTCACTTAAGTATCTGTCTCTGCATCTTTATCTTGCCCTCTTACACACACATGCACACATCCTCCTGCATATGTATAATTCTCTAGAAATATTTTCTTTAATTTTTGGCATATTATTTTGGATGTATATAGATATGCACCATTAAAAAGTGAGATAAAAATGAACTCTCCATCCTCTTCCTTCCTATGGCTTCCTTCCTTTAATGTTACTGCTTTGGTAGACCACGGCCAAACCCACTTTGCTCCATCCTATCTGTGCCTTGCACCAGCCTAGAAAACTAGTTTTATCAATTAACATATAGTTTCACCAAGTTGCTATGAGAGTTCGTAAGCTGTGAACAACAGATGTTGTTGCCAATACACTACTTTGATTTATACCACAAGAAATTACACTCAGAAAATATAAATATTGGGACTTGCATTGTGTTGTAGCACGTTAAGCTGCTACTTGCTACTTTAGCATCCATTGAAACACTGATTGAGAGCATATGTTCCACTCCCAATCCATCCTCTTGTTAATGTGTCTGTAAAAATAGCGGAAGATATCCCAAGTACTTGGGTTCTCACCACCCAGGTGAGAGATACTAATGGAGTGTGTAGTTCTTGGCTTCAGCTGGTCCTGCCGTGGCCATTACAGGTGCTTGGGAATGAACCTGTAGATGGAAAATTGTCTTTCTCTGCAATCCAAAGACATAAGTATTTTTAAAAAATAAAATGTGAGTAGATTCAGGTGATGATGGCTTGTGAAAAGTAGTGTGATAAGCATAGTTAATATTAATTCAAGTTCTGGAATATAAAACGCTTGTTGACCTTTAAGACTGTACCACAAACACACAAATTATCCTCATGAGATTACTTTGAAGAAACTGGTGAGATCCTTCCTAATTTCTGTTCAGATGCTAGCATCAGTTTTGGTAGAAATCAGTATTTGGGAAATATGCTTGGAACAATACGTACGGAAATCACCAGGGGTATATATATATATATACCCTAGCAGCTGCAGTTCTTTTCTAAGATCATTCTGTAATTAGTAGAATTTTTGTGCGGAGAGTAAAAGGAAGAGAACAGAGAACTTTATGGATCACTGATAAAAGCCTGATTTTATGACAGATTTATAATAGTTGTGTATGCTTTACATTTTAATGTTGCTCTATATTTAATGTATACACTGCTCATCAGCATGTGAAGGCTTGAGTACTTGGGTCACTCATATAGGAAATACAGAGTTCCTGGTTGTAGGCAACAGCCTGGCTCAACCATGGTTCATGCAGGCGTTTAGGGAATGAAACATCAGGTGGATTTTTATCTCTCCCCATACCGCTCTCTTCTTTCCTTCTGTCTTTTTGTCTCTTTCTTTCTCTGCCTTTCAAAAGAAATAAATGATTAATCAATTTATTATTTAATGTTTGAAATGCTCATATTTAAACCATTTTATGTAACATTACAGAAAACTGGAGCCAGTGAGATATTGCAGAAAGCTAAGCATTGCCTGTAGAGCTGCATCTCTGACAGGTGCTGGTTGGTGTCCTGGCTGGTCCAGTTTGATACTGCTCTCTGCTTACAGATTGGGAAGGTAGTGGAGGATGGTTCAAGTCCTTGGGCCCCTGCACCCACATGGGAGTCCTGGAAGAAGCTACTGACTGCTGGGTTCACATAGTTCAGCTCCAACTGTTGTACCTTTACGGGAGATCTCTTTTCTGTCTCTCCTCTCTCCTTAACTTTGCCTTTCCAATAAAAATAAATAAATATTTTAAAAATTATTTAAAAATCTCTTTGAATACACATCTGGCAATTTTCTTGAAGTAAATTCCTGAGAGTGGAACATTGGATATAAAGCCAATTCACTTCCCATTCTCTTAATGCATTGTGTTTTGTTTCTAAATTATTTGAAATGAAATTGCTTGCTTCATGACCTAAATGCAACTTCAAATTGTTGTTGTTGTTTTTACTAATGATTGTTTATCTGTATCTGATTATAAAAATTCCATTGTTTATTTTTTGTACTTTCCTAATTTTCATTTACTTTTATTTGAAAAGGGAAGAGAGAGAAAGGGAAAGAGAGAGAGAGAGAGAGAGAGAGAGAGAAACAATCTGCTGGTGTCATATGGAAGGACCCCATATGCCCGAAACAACCAGGAAGGCAACTGGACTCCAACCAGGTCTCCTACAAGGGTGTAAGGGTGTACTGGACTTTTCTAGAATAATCACCTCCCAAGATGTGCATTAGCAAGAAACTGGGATAAAAACTGGACCTAAGGCTCAAACCCAGGTACTCTGCTACAAACACAGAAATCCAAATGAGACTTCTTAACTGCTGCACCAAATGCCCTCTTCTGATCTAACCTGAGGTTGTTTAAGAGCAGAAAACATGAAGCATGTTATTTTTAGTGTTTTGCTTGTCCTTCTAAGTACTGAGTATGTAGCAGACTCAGTGAACACCTTCTATTTACATTTTTATTTATATTTCATAGCAATTACTTTTATCATTTATAATAGGCAGTTAAAATTGAGATATCACTGCTGCTGATGTGGTGCTTATCAATATGTTTTTGTATTACTTTGCAAGAGGATTTAAGAAATTACAAATTTCTTTCCATGGCATGTAGACCTGCTGTTTCTAAAAGGAGTCATTGTTGTAATTTCCATTATTTCTTTTCAGTGAGGATTGTCTCTCTTAGTCTCACTTTACTAAATCCTGTTCCTAAAATCATTGCATATTCTTGCAGTTTAAAAGATACTTGTGAAGTGCAGAATCCAAGCAACCTATTCTGACTGACTTTTAAGATTTGGCCATATCAAGAAGTGATTTTTGGTTTCCTTAGATTTTCACACCAACTATAATGGCTTGATAAACATTCCAACAACGAATTTTGATTAAAATTAGAGAACATAAAATACAAGTTCAAATAGGCTTATCTGAAACCAGGCATTGTCTTAAGTTTTAGCACACTATAAATATTTTAAAATAAGTGATGAAATTTCAGGTTATTTTTCACCTCATTATTTATTAAGTGATTTGCCCTTCAGTTTTTTTATGTTTAAGATGGCTATAAATTATAGCATTTTAGTAGGTGTATATATATATGTGTGTGCAGATGTACATATTATTAAGTATATAAGTTTATACTGAGCAGATGAGAACCAGGTTTTATGAAAAGTATGCAACTCATTGTGCTGCAGCTTTGCAGCTCTAAACATAAGATTTATAGTTCATATTGTTAGTTTAATTATGTTAATTATTTTTGTATTCAGACACCAATCGATTTTAACTGTAAAAGAATTAATCCTATTAATTGCAATTTAAGTTGTTGTTACCAGTTACTACTGTGAAATATATTACATGTAGCTGTATAATAAAGAATAGACATGATAAAAATAGAATACATTTAGTATACTCTGATGTATGTATGTATCACCAACAGTTTTATATATATATACAATGATATACATGTATAACTATCTAGGAACCCAGTAGTAAATATCTGCTAACCTATTTATTGCTAATGAATAAATGACCTTCAGGAAAATACATGCTTAAATGTATTTTGTCAAAAAAACAATACTTTATGTTATTGACTTAATTTTGTCTGGAAAATGTAGTTTTTCTACTTTTTATTGTCTGTAGCAATTATAATTTTTCCAATCTTGTCTCAATAAGAATCAATTTTTAGATCATTATTTTGGTCGTAGCTGAATAGTCAGTATAATGAATAATAAAGACTTTGGTAAATTCCCTTAAATTACTTTTGTGAAGTAGTTTTTTCAATATTTCTAATTTGATTAATTATTACTTGACTAAGTCCAACGACACATTGGAATATTTCATTAACATATAATCATGTGATCTTTAAGACCTTAGCAATAAAAATACAGGTAAAACTGCTAAAAGGTAGTGACTATATTCCATTCTGATTTAATAGCAATTTTACAGAGGAAAATTTTCTATTGTGGTTTTTTTAAGGATTTATTTTATTTTTATTGGAAAGTCATATATACAAAGAAGAGACAAAGGAAGATCTTCCATCCAATGGTTCACTCCCCAAGTGGCCACAACGACTGGAGCTACGCCAATCCAAAGCCAGGAGCCAAGAGCCTCTTCAGGGTCTCCTATGCAGGTACAGGGTCTCAAGGCTTTGGGCCATCCTTGAATGCTTTCCCTAGCCACAAACAGGGAGCTGGATGGGGAGGGTCTCCATGACACGAACTGGCGCCCATATGGGATCCCAGGGCATACAAGGCAGGGACTTTAGCCACTAGGCTACCGTGCTGGGCCTTTATTATGATTCTTAAATTTTGTTTAGGTAATTTTAAAATTAATATTTTCAAAGAATTAATCACTTGCTTTGGCCATAGCATTTTCTTTACAGAATAATTTCATGTACAAAGAATATTAAGGAAAAGTCTGCTATAAAATTGTCATTTCACTACGTTTCTTCAGCCTAAGAATAAATTGTGAAATATTGCTGTCAGGTAGCTTAGCCGTTTCCGGGGCTTTGTAGCTCTCATGAAAGCGATCTTCTTTTCTTCTTTCTTTGATGGAAATAGGTGCTGCAAATATGACATTTCATTGTAAAACCTCATCCTCAACCTCAGCAGCAATAATTTAAAGATGTAAAGGTTTAGCCACTTTATGCCTGCAAGCTCTGAATTGAAGATGGTCAAGTAGCATTAGGAAGAAGTGAGATTTGCTCAAAAGAATAAAGGAATGTAATGTATATATCCATGTATGAGTAATATATTTATTAATTATTTTATTGTCAATAATGGTGAAAAGTTATTATGTAAACATATCTAAGTTTTCAATAAAGAAAAATCTCAAATAAATATTTGTTAAATTTTTCTTAAATAATAAAGAAATGAAAATTTAGTGTATATGTATCTTATTAAACCTAGCTCACATGTGTACAGGGCAGATGGGTAGATAAAATCAAGTGTAAAAATTACCAAGATAGTTTAAGAAAATATTTATTCATTCATTTGAAATGCAGAGCCACAGTGAGATGGAGAGAGAGAATTCTGTTTTCTACTAGTTCACTCCATAAATGGTGATAACAGACAAGTCCGTGCCAGGGCAAAGCCAGGAGCCAAACGCATTCTCCAGGTCTCCTGTGTGGGTGCAGGGACCCAAACAGTTAGACTATCTTTATCTTTTCACAAGATCATAAAAAGAGAGCTGCACCAGAGGCCGAGTAGCTGGAACTGAAATCAGAAATCCTATTGGGTGCAGGTGTCAAAGCAGGTGGATTTGCCGGCCACACTAAGGCACAGGCACTAAAGATAGTTTGTATGACCATGCATGTGCACGTCTTTTCTACTTATTTTTTTTCAAAAGATTCATTCATTTATTTTTTTAGGCAGATTTACAGAGAAAACGAGAGAGAGAGAGAGAGAGAGAATCTTCCATCTGTTGGTTCACTCCCCAGATGGACACAATGGTCAGAGCTGAGCTAATCCAAACCCAGGAGCCAGCAGCTTCTTTCAAATCTCCCAAAATCCACTTATAAAGTGTAAAATAGACTACAATAGAGATATCCTTTTTTTTTAATCGTTTGTTTTGTTTGGTTTTGTTTTCTACATACCATTCTTCCAACAAAATTTAGCTGGATTCTTATGCTTTGCTAGATATCTTTGTATGTATCAAGTTACTATGGAGAAACATTGGGTCCTGTGATGCTGTATATACATATGCATAGAATGAAATGTGTATCTTTTTTCTTGAGAGAGAACTATCATTGTATTATGTTTCCAGAAATGCCCGGTGGGTTCTTTCCTCAGTTTAGTATAGAAATAAAAAGCTGGGAATCTGTTGCAGACAGAAAAGTTTATTTGTGAAGGGATCAGGTGAGCAGGGCTGGGAGCGGGAAGGGGAAAGCACCTCAGGAGGGAAGGCCGGGAGAGAGAGAGACACATAAGGTTCCAGGAAGGGTCTTGGGATTTTAAGCATTCCCTGACCCCCTCCTTGTTGGGCGGGGAATCTACAGGTAAGATGTTCCCCATTGGTGGTCTCTTACTTCATTAGGAAATGGGTAGGCAATGCTGGTGCCACCCACCTGAAGGTGTGAACAAGATCTTAGCAGGCCTGGATGGTCTCACATTACACTATTGGATGTCTCAAAGCTGCTCTCTCATTGATATTGAATATCATGTCAGATAAACTCTATTTTAAAAGAGATTTATTTTATTTATTTGACAGAGATGCAGAGAGAAACACAGAATTTTTAATTTTACCTGCTGGCTCCCTCCTCAAATGACTGCAATGACCAGGGCTGGGCCAGCCAGAAACCAGAAACCAGAATGTTCTTCTCGGTGTTCTGCAAAGTCCAGGGGCCCAATCACTTAGGTGGTCTTCCACTCTTTTCTCAGGCACTTTATCAAGGGGTTGGATAAGAAATGGAGCAGCTAGGATTCCATTTGGTGCCCATATATGATGTCAGCACTGCAGTTGGAAGCTTTACTCGCTACACCACAACAGGTAAGATAAAATCATTTGTAAGTGAAGAGACATAAATTGTGAACTTGGACAACCAACTGGTTTCAGAAGGGAGCAGTCTTATTCTTTATTGTGTATGCTACTTAATTTGCATTGCAGGTTTTTCTATATAAAATATATTCTTCTAAATATACTTTGTAAAAGACAAAGGAAAGTGAACCTTTATTTCTCTTCTCTTGTATTGAAGTTCATTATTCTGATCTAGAAAGAAAAAGTAAGAACCTTCAAGGCATCTTTACTTGTTAATGATAAAAGAGAATACTTCTAAGTGAAAAGTTGAGGCAGAAAATGAAAGTTATCAGTAGACTTCTGTCCCAATCTTTCGTTATTCTGTTACATTATTTTTATAATAATCTGTAGTGATTAGACATCTTCAGAATGAAAGTATCTAATTTTTAAATAGAGTCTAATGATGATACAGAAGCACTATTTACTGAGCCACTGGGGGGATTTGAATCACGTTGGTGGGTGGAGTACATACCAGTTTCCCTTGCCACATAGCTAGAAATTTAAAAATCTTTGAGACAGAAGGTAGGTGGAACTTAACTCCCTTGAAAATCAGAATAAACAAAACTTGTACTCAAAATGAAAAACAAAACAGAGCAAAAAAAGAAAAATGGAGAAGGCCAGCAAAAGAAGGAACAATTCTCACTAGAGATATCAGTTGGGCTACATCACCTAAATGATTAAATGTTGTGTCAGAATATTGTGTCAAGGGAACTGTTCCACAATTCAGCCATGTGTAAGTGGTTGGCTTCAGGAAAAAAATGTTCTTCGCTAAACCATAGGCACTACTTGGTAAAATTTTGGGGTGATATGCCCAGTGCACATGAGTGCTCAGTCAGGAATCAGAATGTAAAGAGAAACCATGTACAGACCTTGACAACTCCAACAAGTGGAGAAAGAAATGAAAAAACATACTGTTGCATTTTCGGTTTTGCTTTGCAATTCTATCTTTTTTTTTTTTTTTTTTTTTTTTTTTTTAGATTTATTTTTATTTTTATTACAAAGTCAGATATACTGAGAGGAGGAGAGATAGAGAGGAAGTGGAGCTGCCGGGATTAGAACCAGCAGCCATATGGGATCAAGGCGAGGACCTTAGCCACTAGGCCACGCTGCCAAGCCCTGCAATTCTATCTTAAAAAAAAAAAAAAAGTGATACATGTAGCTTTCTGCACAACGATGTTGCATCTAATGACATCCAGATTTGATGCAAATACTGTACCAGACGCGATGCAGCCGCTGCTGCTCCTATTACTTAGTTTCTTCATTCTCATCACAGCTACGTATTTCAACTTATCTAGGTAGAGCCCAGAGCAAGGCTCCTATAAGTAGTCTAGACTTGTCCTAACAAGGAAATAGAAATTGTTATTTGAAATGAGAAAATACACTCTCCAGTCTGTAAGAGAGAGATGCAAATAACTGAGAAGTTCCTAAGAATTCATATAAATCCAGATCATAAAATAGGGAATCAAAAATTTATAAAACAAATCATGTTATTAAACCTGTTAATTTAATATAATATTATTATAAATATAAAAACAAAAATGTAATTTGGAAAAGGTACAATAAGGATGTTTATATTTACATTTATTTTTATGTTATCATGATATTAATACAAATAATAGGTTAAATGTAGTTCATGGATGCAATTCTTACAATAAAATATTTCCTTCCAGCTCTGCTATCCTTGTTCTTTCTCTCCCCTTCTTTTCCTTCCTTCCTTCCTTCCTTCCTTCCTCTTTCCTTCCTTCCTTCCTTCTTTCCTTCCTTCCTTCCTTCCTTCCTTCCTTTAGTCTTGGAGATAATAACTTTTAATTTACATTACAGTGAAGGATTTAATGCTCCAGTAAGAGGCTGGGCATATTAAGGGCACAGTGTATTAACCCACTACCTACAGCAATGACATCTTATATAAGCACTGTTTTGTGTCCTGGCTACTCCACTTCCAATCCAGTTCTCTGTTAATGTTATCAGGGAGGTGGCATAGGCCCCTGCCAATCATGCCCAAGATCCTGAAGAAATTCCTGACTTAAGACTTTAGCCTGGGCCAGGTCTGGACACTACAGCCATCTAGGGAGTCAAGCAGTAGATGGAAGATATCTCTCTTTCTCTTTCTCTCTTTCTCTTTCTTGTTCTCGTTCTCTTTCTCTCTTTTTCCTTCTCTCTCTTTCTTTCTCTTTCTCTCTCTCCTTCTCTTTCTCCTTCTTTCTAATTCTATGCTTCTTTAAAAAAGAAAAAAAGATTTGTTTATTTATTTTGAAAGAATTATGGGGAGTTGGGGGAAGGAGATTTTTCTTAGGCTGATCCACTTATTTCCTGGATCGCTGTAGCAGCCAGCATTGGGCCATGGCAAAGTCAGGAGCTGGAACTTCATCCAGGTAACCTTTGTTGGGAGCAGGGACCCAAAAGCTTGTATCATCTTCTGCTGTTTTCCCTAGACCGTTAGCAGGAACTGGCCTTCAAATGGAGCAGTTGGGACACGAATGTGCTACAATGTGGGATGTTCGCATTGGTGGTGGCAGCTTTATGAGTTATTCCACAATGTTGTCCCCTACCATCCTTTTTAAAAAATAAATATATACTTGTAAAGAATATACTTGTAAAATATATACTTGTAAGAAACTAACTAATGTTTTATTATGTATGAACATGGTATTGGGAACAGAGGGAGACAGTAAGCTAGAACACTGAAGTTCAATGGGAGATAATACGCTAGAAGACTAACAGAAGAAAATTTCAGCAAAGTCCAAGAAAAAAGAAAAACCTGAATTAAAATGAGAGTAAACATGAAATAATTGGAGATAGTAGTAGTCATCCTCCAGGGGTACCAAGTTCAATGAAAAAGAACACATAAAAGTTAGTGGTGCAGATAACCAACCAAATCACATAAATATGTCCCAAGGTTAATGCAAAGGCTAAGCTGAAGAACATGAAAACAAAATGTCCTCAAACCCATGTATCTTTAAGAATAGTGACATTTAGCAATTGTGCAGATAAGACAGAATTTTAATACTTTCCAAGAGCAAAAACTGCAACATGAAGAAAAAAATCAAAGAGACATCAAACTTCAGCTTTGGCGGGGAAATATTTAAAGGCAATCGTGTGGTCTGAAAAAGAGAGGAAAGTGATGCTAAAACTAGAACTTGGTACCTAATCAAATGAGCATTCAACTTTGAGAGCAAAATTGTGTCAGAGCATAAGGTCTGTTAAGGACAGGCCCCTTACTGCAACAGAACTACCAAAATACAACCCAAACCTAAAAAAAAAAAAATCATGAGATAAAGGAATAACTTACCTATTGTAATTTCGATTAAAATGACAGAACATTCTAAATAAATTTTAGGGTAATGTAATATTAATATATAATATTAATATAAAAGCTAACAAAATCAGTTGAGATTCTTTCATTGCAAGCATCTACCAAGCACATGGGGGAGGGTTTGGGGAGGGGTGGGGGGAATCCCAGTGCCTATAAAACTGTGTCACTTAATGCAATGTAATCAATAAAAAAAATAGCTAACAAAAGCCAGAAATAGCAAATATTAACTAAGTTAAAAACTGTACTACTTCAATAAAACCTACAAGAAGAAAACAAAACAGAATAAAAAGCACTAAGGATACAAAAAAAAAGTCAAAATGCCTAAACTTCAATTATTTGTAAATTAATTATTTGTAAATATAATATAAGTTAATTGTGAGTCCTTCAGTTAATTGTAAGGACTGTCAGTAAATTAATGTTTGCATATATGCATGACATAGTGTTAACATACAATCTAAACACATCCTCTGGTGTTAGCTAATGAAATCTGGAATGTAATAACTTGATATACACATTATACTATGCTGTATTATTGTGCCTAATAATAAAAAAAAACCAATAGTCTGTTCAGGCACAAAACATATGCAATTTGGGAATATTTTTTTCATTTTTATATTTGAGAGAGAGAAGAGACTAAGATTTCAACTGCTGATTCACTTCTCAAGCACTTGCAAAGAACTCAGCGCTGGGACCCAGGAGCTCAATCCAGGGTCCTCATGTAGGTGGCAGGGGCTCAATTACCTGGGCCATCATCTGCTGTCTCAGAATCTGCACTGTTGGAAAGTTGAGACATAGACCTGAAGCAGAGACTCACATTCAGACACTGATATTGATCGCTGGCATCTCAACCACTAGGTCAAATCCTACTGATGCAATTTGTTGAACCCATGGATTGAAAACCCATGGATGTGGACGGATCACTATAGTTACTATGCTAGAGTTTAGTTTAGTTAAAACTTATTAAAAAATTAGTGAAACTAAATGACATCATATGTTACAGCAGGCATTTGAGGCTTATTAAATAGTCACTTGTATTTTTAGGTTATTTGTCTTATTTTCTAGTAGACATTTTTGTATGTAGTGATTCACCTTTGCTCTTCCTTTGCTCTTTCTTTACCCCCTCACCACTTCCCCCATATTATTATAGTAGTATAGTCAGTTATAAGTTTAACATTCTGCTATTTAAGTGCATCACAGAATTGTAGATATAGACAAATAGAACATCTAGTATCTTATTGTCACAGTATATTTAGCTATTTGACTGGGAATACTCCTTTTATTTGGGAGTACAGATGCATACTGCAACGTATCTTCACTTTCCAGTATGCCACTCCTAGTTATACAGTTTATCTATGAGAATATATGCATATCACTTGTTTACTTATACATCTGTTTTGTATTTTGCACGAATGTTGCCTGATATCAGAGAGAACATATGATATTTGTCCTTTTTGGATTGGTTTATTTCACTGAGCATAATGGTGCTAACAATAAAATACTAGACTGAAAGCAAGAATAACTTATGAGCTAACATTAGCCTCTCTGATGTCTACTGGAAAAGTTAATATCATCTTTCCTATTTACGACAATCACACACACACACACACACACACACACAGAAAAACACACATACCCCCATAAAAATTCTTATTATTCATGAAAATATATGAATTTCAGGACTCCGTGTTTTGACACCTAAAATGTTGGCATCCCAATTGTGCACCAGTTTGTGTCCCAGCTTTAATCCAGGTTTCTGCTAATGGCCTAGGAAAAGTAACAGAAGAGTGTACAAATTCTGGGACTCCTGCTACTTGTGTGGAAGATGCAGATAAAGTTCCTGCAACCTGACTTAGTTCTGGTGCATCCCCAGACAAGATAGACATCTAGGGAGTGAACCAGCAGAAAGAAGATCTCTATCTCCATTCCTCTCTTTGTGACTCTGATTTTCAAACAAATAAATCCATATTTATATTTTTCTTATAAACCTATAAAAGAAAGTAATGTGGAGGGATGGCAGTAAGAAGGCAGAATAGGAACAGATTGAACTTTAACTACCCCCTTCCCACAAAAAATTCAACTAGAAACTATCCATATTAGGAAATGTTTGCTAACCAAATAACAATGAATTGAGAATAAACCTGATCCGTGTGTGTGGTCCATGAAATCAAAACTTTATAGGAAAAGATAAAAGAGACACAGTCTTGTCATGATTATGACCACAATTTTTGCAGCAGTTGAGGAGAACTAAATGTATCAATCTTGCCTCTGGACCCGATAGTTCCCAGGAAGCCTATTCCGATCTTCCTAATGGGATAATCTGTCCAGGTAGAAAAACAGCAAGAAAGAACTTGTAGCATCACACAGAAATTGTAGCTCTAGGCACCTTGCTGTGTAACAGCCCATCCAAGGTACCCAATGCAGAGCCCACCCACAAGACTGGGATAAAACAAAAAGTTCTATCCAGCTGACATTCCCATTTCAACAGCCTGCAAGACTATTTCTTTTTCATTGTTTCATCCAAGTCTTGTGGGTGGGCTTGTATTGAGGTGGCAACAAAGATCTTTGATCAAGAGTAGCTATGTTTCAGAAGAGCTCCCCAGCCCAACACAATACTTCGCCCACCTTATAGAGCTTTTGCAGACAAGGGTGAATGTTTGTGGTAGCAAGTGAGACATGCTTGAGACTCATACATTCATTTGGTATAAGAGTGCTTGATTCTGATTCCCAGCTTCTCTTGTAATACTAGCTTCCTGTCAACGAATACCCTGAGAGGCAGTCGGTAACAGATCCAGTGCTTTGCCTCCCAAATCCAGATAGGAACCTTAGATTCAGTTTTAGGTTTCTGGATTCACCATTATGCATCTCTGGTTGTTAAAGGTATTGAGGGAGAGAAGAAATTAAGGGGAGATTTCTGTTGGTCTCTCTCTCTGTGTTTCAAATAAATAAAATTAAGTAAAAAGGGGATTTGAATAAACAAGTCCCCAATATTGACCACTGGAGGAAAATTATTCAGATCATATCCAGTTTTCACATTTCTGAGTAGCAAAACATCTAATAATACAAAATTTTGTAAAGATGTAGGAAAACCCTCTCATTGTTCCAGAAGACTGTAAAGTGCTGTAGACATTCTAGTAATCTAATCCAATAACACTGTTGAACAGAAGTGATTTGAGTATTTTATGTTCCTGTAGAAATTCTTCTAGGTAATTTTCCTAATCTCATATAAGTCAATATGGAGCAATCAATTTATCTCAATAGATAATGACAAATTAGCATAAAAGCCATACAATGGAATTACTTATTAACAGTCATAAATAATTAAATAATTTTATAAAGAACAAACTTGATGGATCTCAAACATATAATGTTGAGAGTAAAATGTCTGAAATAGCATACAACATTCTTTTATAGATAAGTTTTCAAGGAACATATATAAACGAAAATTTTCTTTTGGCCAAATTATTCAACACAGGTATACATCTGGATGGATGTGCATGTATATATAATATGCACATGATATTTATGTTTGTTCAATGTAAACAGCTTAAGCCTCAGAACACCATAACACTGCAGAAGAACGGGTGTAGGATAAATGTAACAGGCAAAGTCACACATTAGTGAAAAGGCAGGAATAAAACCAAGATCTAAACACTGGCTATCTGATTCCAGAGTTGATCATCTAGTGTTCTATCTGTGCTACTTTGCATGTGTCAAATATGTGAATGTGTACTTCAGAAAGAGTGCAAACAGAAGCTGGATGAGCAGCTGCTGACAATGCTATGGTGCAATATCTCTGCAAACCTAGAGTAGAAAATGACAATGGGACAAAAAAAGAGAGAAAAGAAGATAAAGAAAATCAATCAAAAAGCAAAGAATTTGGTGAGCAATATGACATGAAAGTTTATTGGCTTTCATTTTAATGTCATCTGTAGGTTAAATTAAAAATATATACTTTTAAACACATATTTTAGGGATTGTGTATAACTTAGAAGTATTCAATACCTGCATTAATGATGTAGTATAGTAGGTGCTTTAATGTGGTTTTGGGCAACTCCGGCAGCCCTTATGGATGCTGGTTCAAGCTCTGGCTCGTGTATTCCCACGCATGAGAAAGCATTTCAAAATAGCCTGAGTTCTTGGGCCCTGCCACCCCTTGTGGCACTTGTGAAACCTGGAGGTCGTTCTGGTCTCCTGGCTTTGGTAATGGTCATTTAGAAAGTGAACCAGGGGCGGATCTATGTCTATCTGTTCTGTTGTCTCTTCCTCTATTATACCACTGCTTTTCAAATAAATAATATATATTCTTAAAGATTTATTTATTTTTACTACAAAGTCAGATATACAGAGAGGAGGAGAGAGAGAGAAGCAGATCTGCTGTCCGATGATTCACTCCCCAAGTGAGCGCAATGGCTGGTGCTGCTCCGATCTGAAGCCGGGAACCAGGATCCTCCTCCAGGTCTCCCACGCCGTGTTCAGGGTCTCAAGGATTTGGGTCGTCCTCAACTGCTTTCCCAGGCCACAAGCAGGAAGCTGGATGGGAAGTGGAGCAGCCGGGTTTAGAACCAGTGCTCACATGGGATCCCGGCACGTTCAACGCGAGGACTTCAGCCACTAGGCCATGCCGCCAGGCCCTAAATAAATAATATTTTTAATAAATTATCATCCTTTAAGTGTTATATATTTCAATGGATGCTAAAATGAAATACATGGATTCATAAAATGATTGGTGAATAAATTTTCTTTTTATAAAAAAAGATTTATTTATTTGAATTGGAAAGTCAGATGTAGAGAGAAGAAGAGACAAAGATCTCCCATCTGCTGATTGATCCCCCAAGTGGTTATAAAGCGTCAGAGCAGAGCTGATCTGAAGCCAGGGGCTAGGAACTTCTACCGGATCTCCCACGCAGGTGCAGAGTCCCAAGGCTTTGAGTCATACTCCACCACTTTCCCAGGCTGCAATCAGGGAGGTGGATGAGAAGTGGAGCAGCCAGGGTATGAGCTGATGCCCATATAGGATCCCAGTGCATGCAAGGTGAGGACTTATGCCAGACCCATAATTTTCTATTAATTTTTGGTAGTATAGAATGCTTAATTTAGCATTTTATTTGTCTTATTTTTTCCATTGAAATGTAAAGGGTTGAGAGTAAAGCGGTCTTTAAAGGAGAAATGAAGGAGAGCTAACATAAGTTGATACATAGGTCAATACATATTGAAAATCAATGAGAAGGCAGGTGTTCTCATACTGGCTAAACGCATGCTATTTAAAGAGCTACATTTTATTCTTTAATAACAGGCACTCATGAAATTGACCCTAAAACTGCCTGCTACCAGAACATCAACTTATGAGAGTTGAGTAACAGAATTTATGATTATTAATTTTGCCACATTATTCAGACTGCAGAAGCTGAATAATTAGAGTAAATAAAAGTGCTTCTACTTCTGAGAATTCTAAACAATGCATTTATAAGTAACAAATGGAAATACATATTGACGTAAGTTTTAATTTCTGCCTGATAAGAGCATTTAAAGACACACAACTTAAAATAATGTCTGATTTTGTTGTTGTGTGGCTCTTTGTTTTTCTTTTCTGAGTTTAAAATGCAAATATGAAAATTGAACTCTTTAGAACAGCTTCATCTTTCCTTGTGTCTGGTGGCTCTATGTCATATTTTGATATGAAAATCACGAAGTTATAAGCTCTTTCTTTGAAAAAAAATCCAAAATATTGCCTCCTTGGGAAATAGTCAGTTGCTACTTGGCAGCATCAAATGCCTAAGGGAAATAATTTCCTATCTGAGAGACTAAGTAGAGATGAATGTTGGCCGTTTCATAGATCATTATCTTGAAATGGTTCCCTCCAAAGGCATGAAATTTTCAGAGGTTCATATGAATGCCTTCAAAATACGGTGCTATTCTCAGAAAAATTTAGATATGTTGTTCTTGTTTTTCTCTGAAGGGTTTCTTGATTTCAAAATAAATTCCCTGTCTTAGGAAAATAAAAGTGGGTTTGTGTTACTGGGAATAATTGTCTTTCTATAATACCTTAAAACCTACACTTTTTAAAAAGAGCAATTGATATAGCTAATCCTATATTATATTAGCCATAAAGACATACAGAGTGTATAAAATTTTGCATGAGCAAAAGTTCCAAAAATGGAAACATACTTTCAATACAACAAGTTTTACTTTCTTGTTCTGCTAGAAAATATTCTGCTCTCTATTCTTTAGATGAAATATGTCAATTCAATGTAAAGATTGTCAACAACAATACAATAAAATAGATTAAAAAAAAAAAAAAAAAAAAAAAAAAAAAAAAAAAAAAAAAAGAAATATGTCAATTCATCATTTCTGGACTAATCAGATATTTTGGACTGTTAATGTCTAGAGAAAGTAATCACCTGGTACACTACTTTCCCATTTTTATTTCATGGTTTTTATTACTCTTCCTTATTCATCTGGATGTTAGTTTTCACAATTACATCTAGTTAGTACATCTAGTTCTGGCAACTAATGCTGATTTTTTAATTGCTGTGATTTAATTGTGAAACAAATAAGATAGCATTTTGTCAGAATACTAATTGATCCCAGAGAGTACTGCTATTGATAAATTACATGCTAGTTTATCCATAAAGTTAACAACATTTCTGAAAGTCATTCAGAGGCCCTCTTATTTAGATCTTATGCATCCTTGATGGTTGACATTCTCACATAAGTGGATTTGGGATATTGGCTATACTAGATGTTTCATATTGAGAATTACAGCTTAATGTAAGAGCATAACAAGCTTGTCAAATGTCTGAAGGCATCAAGTGGTATAGGATATGTCATTTGTTGAGATTTTATCCACTATTTTCTCTAGGAACAAAATCCAGCAACAGTTTACATATACCCACAGTGCTGATAACAAGTGGATTAAAATCAACATCCATGAAGCTGCATGGTGCTCACATTTCAGTGTGTTATATCAATAGAAGGTACTAATGCAAACATAATTTATCATATGCTAAGTCCTTTGAGAAGGATGCATACAGATTTGCATGAAAGTCCTGCAGAGAAATAATCAGTTGTCTAGAAGAATAAGACACTCCTCCAAATACCAAGCGGAAATTCAGTTGGTTAAACACTACTAGAAGAGAGAAGATGAGGCTGCAAAGCATGGTGGAGTGAAACTTTTCAAGGATACATTTTATTTTTCACCTGCTAGTCCAAATGGGTGTCTATTTTCAGGATCTTGAAAGGATGCTTCATATTCCCTAGTATAGAAGAACATCAGATATAATTACCATTGCAAAGTCTTAGCAATAACCTTTGTATATACAAACAAAGCATGGCTCAGAAATAACTTATAACACCATAAAAAAAGACAAAATAAAATAAAATATAATGAATATTCAAATGAATGCAATAAACCAAATATAAAACAAAAAAAATTCAGGACCTTGTATTGACAAAATAGTAAACATTAACAGAATTTTCTTCTTTTTTTAAGATTTTTTTTTAGAAAGTCAGATCTACAAAGAAAAGAAGAGACAGAGAGAAAGATCTTTTCATCCTTTGATTCACTCCCCAAATGACCACAATGGTCAGGAGCTAATCCAATCTGAAGCCAGGAAACAGGAGCTTTTTCTGCATCTCTCACATGGGTGCAGGGTCCCAACTTTGGGTCATCCTCTACTGCTTTCCCAGGCCAGCAGCAGGGAGCTGGATGGGATATGGGAACACAAATCAGAGCCCACATGAGATCCCAGGGTAAGCAAGGTGAGAACTTTGATTATTATGCTACCTTTAACCCCCATCTTTTTTTAAAAAATATATTATTTTTATTGAGAAGGCAGATCAGATTTACAGTGAAGAGAGACAGAAAGCTTTTCTGCCCTCTGATTCATTCCCCAGAGGCCCACAACGCCCAGTGCTGAGCTAATTGGAAGCCAGGAGCCAGGAGGTTCTTCCGGGTCTCCCATACTGGTGCAGGGTCCCAAGGCTTTGGACCATCTTATACTGCTTTCTCACACCACAAACAGTAAACTGGATGAGAATTAGAGCAGCTGGAACACAAACAGGTGCCCATACGGGATCTCAGTACTTACAAGGTAAGGATTTGGACATTAAACCATTGTGCTGGGAGCATAACTGAATTTTCTGATAGTACCATTTCCAAGCGTTTGTTCATGAAAAATCCAACTTTTGAAAGTATTATGGGAGCAGGGGAGGGAGATGGGAGAGTGCATAGCCCTGAGCCTAAGGAACTTTTCATGAAAAATAAAGAATTTGAAAAAGAAACATAGGAAGAGAGGAAGAAAGAAAAAAAAGTGAAAAAAGAAAGTAAGAAGAAAGATGAACCAAACTGTAGCAGATGAAGCTGCATGTGAGATATTATTTGCTCATTTCTATAAACTTTTTTTTGTTATTCTGATGTATAGACTCATGCATGGCCAAATTTTAGCTGGAAAGTAAAATACTAAGAGTTTACATGTATTTCTTTGTTTAATTATGTCTCATTTTCTTAAAAAATGAATACAATTTTATGAGTTTTTTAAGGTATCATTTGTTTATTTTCAAATTTGTTTGAAAGATAGAAAGAAACCTTCCTTTCACTGAATCACTCCCCATATAGCCATAACAGCCAGCAATGGATCAGGCAGAATCCAAGAGCCTGAACTCCATTTGGGCCTCCCACACAGGTGACAAGGGCCAGAATGCTTGAGTCATCACCACTTGCCATCAGGACGTAATCAGAAGGAGACTATAGAAGCAGAGTAGGCACTCAAACAGGCATCCCAACAAGGCTGTAGCCATTCCAGCAGTGACTTAGCAGCTGTGCCAACCAAGTACCTGACTCCAGTCAGATCAAATTTGTGTTCATAAAACTCACATTACGAAGTGTAAATCTTTTCATTTAGAAATATTTCTCTTACAAATATTGTATTCATAAAATACATATATAAACATTTATAATATACTAGGTATTGACTAGTGAAAAAACAAAATCCCGTCACTAAAGATTTTACATTCCCTCTAGAAGGAGAGTGGCTGTCCTTCATCTTATGCTGCAGAGGCATTTGGGGGGCTGGGTGTGACTTCTCTCCTTGACTCCACCCTTCCCCAGATATAGGAAGAAAAAAAGAGAATGAACTATGGAGTACCTAACATTATCTCCAGGTCCCAGTTGAAGGAAAGTGCTTTTTGGGGAAGGGATCATTTGTTTGACCCATAGGTGAAAATGATTATGGTGGGTAGGAGAGGGTGATGGATTCCACCATCTGACCCTCAGGTAGGCCCATTCCACTCTCAGAAATTTGTGACCCTTATTCTTAAGGAATGCTGAAGGTTGCAGATTCATTTCAATTTCTGTATCTTCTTGTTGAGGCATGTAGGTATTGTTTTTCCCTGGTTTAGAAATATCTTTGTATTTCACCTCATGGATTTATTTCTTAAGCCAGATAATTCCTAACCAGCACCCATATCTTAGTCTCCAATTGTGTCCCCCGTTATTCTGAGCAGTTTCTGGGTCTGTTGGGGCTTGGGGTGATATTTGAGATCTTCGCTTTGCTCACTGATGACCTTCATGTATCATTTTCTGTTTTGTTCCCTGTTAACCTCAGTGTTTGATTTTAATTAAATGTGATCCCAAAATTACGATTAGTGATACTGTGCTTTGAGGTATTGACAATGTTTCAGTAAGATTGAAATGCCTATTAAATATGCCAATCTTGAATATATGAGAACTCCTGGAAGTGACTATGTAAATGTAGAACTTATATTTTTAATAGTTGCTATTTAACGTGTAGAACTCTTTGAGATCATATGAGAATGGATATTGAAGGCCAATTGATGAAGAGTAGTCCATTTTGCAATTCTGGAGTTGGAGTTCAAGAAGACTGTGAAGGATCTGTCAGTGAGGAAAGAAGAAAAGCAAAATGTCATGTCCTTGACACCAATCAAGTGTTTTCTTCAACAAGGGACTGATGAAGCCCACAAATACCTATTGTGATACCATACATAAATCAATAATACAGACATGAATTACATTTAGAAATGTGTGTTAGCCAAAAACACAAATACAACTAACAACGTCCCTTATTTCAGATAGAGTACAGTAGTATCCAAACCCACTGAACGTGCACGTTTTTCCAAGTTTGAATATTACACAGAAGCATTGTTTCATGGGAGGTCCTATGAGAATGTCTATTTGGACTCACAGTGAAGTTTTAAAAAGTTATCTGAGGTGTGCTGAGGTAAAAAGATTGGATTCTATGCAATGTTGCACTTTCATTTCAATATCTCTTCTTAATTAATGTTTGCCTTTAAATATCCCAATGTGGAAGAAGGATTTTCCAAAATCTTCCATTCCTTTCTTCAACTTTGTGAAACTTGTTTGGAGCTGTGTAATTTAGAAGTCTTGCAATTAGAAGAGGGATTTCACAATTGTAAATTTACTTGGTACTGGGGGCCAATTCAATTAGCTGAGAACTTAATTTCAAATTGTAACCAATTGGATCAATGGAGTATGACAGCTTTCCCCTTTCATTTCCTGGTTTCTAGGGACAAGAAATTAAAAGAAACATATTGCAAGACTAATTACATTTTAGGAAGATAGGGTGCTCTTCTTTTTAAGCATTAGTAGGTTGAACGGATTTATTTTTAATTTACAGAGGAACAGGAGATTACATTTAATAGGGACAGAGTATGAACTGTTTCTGTGTAAGTTGCAAGCAGAGTTCTTAATTTGATACTGATTCTAACAAAGCTTCAATTTCAATTCTTTTTTAAAACCTATAAATAACACCACATTAACAATGCCTGACCAGGGTTCAGTTGTCTTACTAACACCCCTAACAATCTCTTCCAAAATTCTAATGATGTACTCAGTATACATTAATGTATTAACAGCATTGTTCCTAAAAGGCATTTCCCTGTTTTTCACAATCAGTCTAATAATTTTCAGAATATGTCTGTTTTGTAAATATGTTGACTATCATTTACTTTTTGTATTTGATTTCCAGGGATAGTGGTTAGAGAATGGGGAAGAATTCTCTTTCATTACAGACCCAGGATCAGTTTCGGCAGCTATAGTACTTTCTACAGCATGTGGAAATGTTTTGGCATTATCATGCACCCCAGAAATATTTCCAGGAGAAATACCATGTCTGGAACTACTTATCATGGATCATTTCAAGATTGTTCAAATTCTATGTTTACAGTTAGTAACAAAGTAACCGAAATCATAGTATCAGTTTAACAAACCTTCAAAAATGATGGGTTTTGTTACTTTTAAGTAATTTAAAGACAGTATTGGATGGATTAATCCTGATCATTCCTTATTAGACTGTGGGAAAAAACATGTGTATAAAATTGATTAGCTTAGATAAAAAAGGGCCCAATGTCAGAAGTGGAATCAAAATGTGAATTTTTTTCCTACTTCCCTAAAGATGAGTCAATGTTTCAGCTTTCTGTGTTCTCTAAAAAAAGAAACATATCCACTTTAGCATTTTGATTTCCAAACTGGCCTTGACTGAAAAACTGGTCTACCCAATGAAGAACTCATTCTCCTAGGGCAAACTAACAACAAAAAAGCCGTATTGGATGTACAAATGTATTATAAGATACATGGTAGATAAAAACCAAGGCCTAAAAAGTTTTAGGGATTCTGGAAGAATCCCTAATAAACCCAATAAACCTAATAAATCTCTAATAAAACCCATTCATCTTTTTGATATTCAGAGCCCATGGTCAGCCAAACTCTGCATATGGTATATAAAAAATTCAAGAAAATAACAATTTATATGTTTTCAATTTCAACTTTGAGTAATGTGATGGAATCCAGTGATTTTCTGAGCCATCTTGCCTGAAATATGAATCATCATTTTTTTTCTAGTGTATCCATGATGTCACCTAGTCGCCATTTGGCTTATCAGGTTGACTGGTATGAAAATATACAATATCTGTACTAACATGTCACTTATTTTTGGTGGTCAGTGGTTCCAAAGCACAAGAACAGCAATGCTGGCAATTTGGATATCTCAGAGAAAAGTCATAAAGTACTTGTGTTAGGATAAAAAGTACAAGTTCTCTACTTAATCAGGAAGAAAAGATTATGTGATGAGAAAATGAAATTTATTGTAAAACACCTCTGAGCAGGAGGTGGTGCACTGGTGAGGATGCCGCTTGGGATGCTGAGATTCCACATCAGAGTGCCTGAAGCTGAGTCCAGGCTCCGTTGTCAATGTTAGCTTCATGCTATTGTTCACCCTGGAGAATACCAAGTGATGAATCAGCAGTTGGTACCTTTAACCCATGTGGCAAACTCAAACTGACATCATGGCTCCTGGCTTCAGACTGACCCAGGCCTAATCACTGTGTATTTTTGGAGAGAATTAGCAGGAAAGGGTTTCTTTTTCTTTTTCTGTATCTGTCTCTGTAACAGATAAGTAGTAAATAATTAATTTTCAAAGAATGAATCTTCTGTCTATGAAATGCATGATAAGTGGTGAGTTACGATAGAAATGTATTACTTTGTGTGTGCAAATAGAGGAAAATGCATTACATATGCATACTACATGGTTTCGTGTGTTACTGGAAATCTTGGAACATATGCCTTGCATATGTGTAATTATCATCTATGTAATTTTAGATTTTCAACTTAGAATTCTACACTGATTGATCTATAAGTCCTATCAACATCTGTTTTCCTTAAAAATATTCATTATGCAAAGCAAGAGTATATTTTGCCAGCCATTTATGCACTATGAAATTAAATTCAAAGGCATTATTCGTATCTCAAACCCCCACAAAATGAGTCTTTGTTGCTAGATGACTCAATAATATGCTTATATATGACATTTTATAACAGAATCATTGATAAGTATAATTCAATATTTAGAAGTACTCACCACTTACACTCGAAACAGCTATAGGTACTGAGGAAGCCTGGCGCACACCGAGTAGCACCTTACTAATTACAGGTGTTCTTTATCTACACTGACACAGACACCTTGTTCATGTCATAGTCAAATTTAAAACAATATACTGAATGACACTTGGACCAGTTCAATAGAGTAGACTGGTAACTTTGTGAAGACTTCTTGATTTATACATACAACAATATAAGAGATGTTCCCTTATTCAATTTTTCCCCCCTCAAATAAAAATCAGTGGAACCACATTCAGGTCCTAGGCAGGAAATTTATTTTTTCTTAGATATGGAAATAGGGAAATCAGGAATCTCTTTCTGGAAAATGAACTGAAGGGCCTGGCATCAATGAAATCCCATATGGGCATTGATTCGTGTTCTAGCTGCTCCACTTCTCATCCAGCTCCTTGCTAGTGACCTGGAAAGCAGTGGAGGATGACCCAAAGTCATGGTACCCTGCACCCATGTGGGACAACCAGAAGAAATTCCCGGCTCTTGGTTTCAGATTGGCTCAGTTCTGGCTCTTGTGGCCCTTTTGGGAGTGAACCAGAGAATGGAAGATCTGTCTATCTGTCTTTCCTCCTGGCAAATCTGATCTACCTTTCCAGTAAAAATGAATAAATTCTAAAAAAAAAAAAAAAAAAAAAAGAGAGAGAAAGAGAAAGAGAGAGAATGATCTGAAAAATGTTATGATGGTTAATTTGGTCTGTTAATTTGCCTGGGACACTCTGTGCTCAAATACCTGGCTGCTACCATTTAATATGGTTTATTCACTCTGAAAATTATACTGCTATTGAATTATCACTGTGGCGGAGTTGGGAGCTGACATCTGTAAAAGATACTTAGATGTTCAGTAGGTATCAATGTTTTTCTTATGGGATTGAGTTAATTTTCAAAAGAATACATTAGTTTTAATAAGAGCAAATTGCTAATAAAGCAAGGGCACCTCAAGTTTTTCTTTTCTGCAGGCATGTAGTGGCAGTTTGATTTTCTGCCACCAGATGAAGCAGATCCAAGGGTTCAGTAGCAGGAACTTGAACTTACTAGCTTCTAGAATCATGAAATACAATAAATTCCCCTTGATAAATTACTCAAGTCTTTCTATTCTGAAATATTTATCCATTTTGTTATCTGAAATAAATACCTATTTATTTATTATCCATGAAATAAATATATCACTTATTATCAGAAATGTCTATTTATCCTGAAATTATTCTGGAATAACAACAGAAAGCAGATTAAGACACTTTTTAGTACAATTTTGGGTGTATCGACGTGGGTGTTTCTGCAGGAGATTACTATTTGAATTGGTAATGCAATTTGCCTCTCATGGTGTGAGTGTGAGTGTGTTTAATCCAATTCAGTAGAGACCTAGATAAAACAGAAGTTGGAGAAAAATTCACTCTGCCTAATTATCACACTTGGACAACTATTTTCCACCTTCTTCTTTCTTGAGCCTTCAGACCAAGATTGGCAACTAAACCATTGTCCATCCATCTCTCAAGCCTTTGAATCCCACCAACAACTTCCCTTGCATTGCAGTTGACTGAGGACCTATCATGGAACTTCTCAGCCTTCATCATCAGCAAAGTCAACACTTAACAATAAATTAATACATCTCTTTCTAAACAGATCCACTGACATCCTTTCTGTGGAGACCCTTAACCAATATTGATAGAAAGCTGTATTTTTTTCCTTTAGTCAAATCATTATGGTCATGGGACAGAACTTCACCCTCAAAGTCATGTCCTTTTAAAAGACATATGATTCAGTGTTTTGGGGGTTCAGAACTTTTGTTAACGGTTGAAATTTCTATATCTGAAATTTAGTATCTCTGGGTACCTCAAGTTTTCTTCCAAGGACTTCATTTTCTGAGGATAACGTTGTCAAAAAACCACACTGGATGCCAAATCTGATTTGAACTTTGCTAAATGGCAAATACTTTTGTATGATTATTTTGAACATATCACATAATACATTCCTGAATTACAATGTATCATTAGCTATTAGAAATTTAGGTTGAGCTGGGTAACTGCATTTCTACTTGCTAAGTTTGGGCACCATCCTTTGGGCACAGTCAGTGAGCAGTACAGATCCTCACTAGGATCAGAAATCAAGAATTCTGTTTTCCACATTAGTCAGGAGGTGGGACATGGAAATTTACCCCCTCTCTATCTCTGCTTATTCTTTCTCTCTGAAACAAGAAGTAATACTGGTAGATAAAGTAAGGACAAGCTGGAAACTTCAATGCCTACAAAATCCATTACTTTTGTCTGTTTGATTGAAGTAGCTGAGAGAACTTCAGCAAGCTATCGGGTCAGTAACAAGGGCAGCTGATCTTCATCAAGTTGCATCTGTGAATGTGGGCCTATTGTTGCTGGGTTTGCTGAAACCTAAACCCAGTTATTTTTAGGGAAGGAACCCTAACAATTATTAGTAATGTATTAAAAAATCTTTATGAAGTAAAACAAATCACCAGCAAGTAACTCTCTGCTTTCTAGAGGCTCAGTTTTTGATCGTCATTGGAGGTGTTCAGTGAGGACCACGGTGGATAGATGACTGTGTTCAAGCCCTCTCCTCCACCTTCAGTTCTTCATCAGAAACCACAGCCAGAGCCCAGCTATGAACTAAACACAAACAAAGGAAAAACAAGCAGTAGCATCATCTGAGTGTGTCCGAGGAATATTTGGTAAAATATTGTTCAGAGGATTCACCAAATTGAAAAGTTCAGAGTGATTCAGGTAGCATTGAAGATTTACTTCAAAATTGGCTACTACTTAGTTCATAGACCTAGAAGAAATCAACAGTGATGTGAGGTTCAGATACTGTCCCAGAAAAGTTGATCTACCTTGAAGGATTTTCGAACTAATAAAGCAAAGACGAAAATGAATCTATAAATTATAATCTTTAAATTATGCACATATGATCATTGCTTCTGATTCAGTAAGATGCAATTTCTATTTCTAGTTATGCCTTATTGCAGAATTAAACTTAAGTTTCTTATGTTCGTGAATCTGTGCTGAAGAGCTATTTTCTGTGTTAAATTTGTTTGTACTCATATAGTAAAATTAGCTTCTGAAAGAAATTGGCACTCTGCTTGACTTACAGTTCCTAACTGGCAAATAGTACTAAAGCTGTCTTTCTTTTAAAGGCAAGTAGAGTAAGTCTAATTTCCTATGATCTAATGAGTGAGTATTTCCTTTTTTTTTTTTTAAAGTGATCGTGTTTTCGTTTCTCCTGAATACATTATGAAAATTTTAAATATCACAATATAAGATTTTTTAAAAAATATTCATTTATTATTCTTAGGAAGGAAGATTTCCAGACAGAGAGAATGATTTTGATCTGCAGCTTCACTCCCCAAATGGCCACAAAAACCGGGATAAGCCAATTAGAAACCAGGAGCCTCCTGCATGTCTCCCACATGGGTACAGGATCCCAAGGACTTGCTCTGCTGCCATAATCAGCGAGATGGATCAGAAGTGGAGCAGCCAGGATATGAACCCTCACCTATATGGGATGTCAGCCTTTGAAAGTGCAGGATTAGACTATTCATCACGGCACCAGCCCCCAACTTAGGATTTGTATGTTACAAAAATTAGATTTTCTTTTTGTTTTTGTTATAGAGTAACTTGTTTATCTGAAAGTCAGTATGAGAGAGAGAAAAAGAGAGAGAGTTCACTTCTTAAATGGCTGCAAAGCTTAAGCACCCTGTTGTTTATCTTTTTTATTTTTATTATTTCCCAGACCATTAGCAGGAATCTGGATCTGAGGGAAAGTGGATGAGACAATTGTTTCCATTTTTTTTCTTCCCTGTATCTAGGGAAAAGGAGAAGAGAAGGAGAGGGGCCCACTCCTAGCAGCCTAGGATGGGGGATGGCCACTCTAGGATCCCAGCTATGAAGCATATCCCAAGGATACTGCTGAAGTGATTTTGATAGTTCCGAGATGCTGTTGCTTTCATTATTCCAAGATTGAGGATGTCTTTCCATGATCCATTGGCTGACTTAATTGACTTTAGAGTATCACCTCTCCCAGATGCTTGCTATCAAAGCTTGGCAGGGAGAATTGTCAAATTTGTTCTGCCCTCCATCTTCTGTTATGGTACTAGAAATCTTCTATAGGCATCAATGAGCTACCATGTGCCCCATGTGCAGGTGGACATGTCATCCACAACACAGGCTTTGACAACCAAGGAGGCCCAGTTCTGACATATGCACTCCATAGTCAGACCACAAATCTTGTGATTTCCCCTGTGGTTGGAGTTTTTATTCTGGCGGTCCAGTTGAGGGGGTCCCCCAAAAAACCTCACCTGCAGAGACCTCAGACCTGACTCCTGTGTGCCAGCCAGTGTGGGGTCCAGTTCAGTCCATCACTCACATCAGGCTACATACATACTGGTAGTTGCAGTCTCTAAGTCAGTTCTGTCCCTAACCACACCTCATATGCAAAGCAATGAATGTTGTGGCTCAGCCTAACCCTGTCCACCACACACTCGACAGTCATGTATATCAGCAGGAACTGCAGCGTTGTTGATGCAACCCTCATTACCCCTTCCAGAGATGGCCTCAGCCCTGGTTCTTCCTCATGCCAGTCTGTGTGATGCCAGCCTGTGTGACAGACTGATTCAACCTGTCCCACATTCCATTTGGCTCTCAAACATACTTACAGATGCTGCAGCCTAGCTCAACCCAACTGATCACTTTATCAGTTATCCATTATGCAGCCCACACGTATGCTGGCAGATACTAGCCCCTGTCCAGCCAGGTCCAGCCCCCTCTGCCCCACCCCCTGGTTTTCATACTCACCAATGAAAGCTGCAGCCCATCAGAGGGGTGCCCACATCTTCCCTACTAGACTTACTCCCAGCTCTCAATCTTTCACTTTCCAGGTGATACTGCAGTTTATTCTTCAAAGGTTTGCTCCTAATCCCAGCACTTGCCAGCTGATGCTGTGGAAAACCCTACCAGTCTGCAGTTACTCTGGTTCATGAATGTGCTAGTAGATAGGGTCACTTAGCTCAGCCTGACTTCCCCCCTAACCTATTTCACATGCAGGCCAATGGGTATTGAAGCCCTGTCCTGCCTGGTCACCCCAAGTCTCAGTTCTCACACTGACTGGCTGCAACAATAGCTCAGTAAGGGAGCCCCTGCAGTGCCCCTAGTCCCTACTGGGCTTGACTCCGCATCTCACGGTCTTGTGTGTGCTGGTGGATGCTACAGCCCCGTCTTGCATGCTAGCCTCACCTCAGCACTTTCTGGCCTGTCCACAATTCTGTTTCATGCTGGCAGTTTCTACAGCCTAGCCCAGCCCAGCCAGCCCCCAGTCGCAGCCCTATTGTGAACTGACTGGTATTACAGCCCAGCTTGGCCTGTTCTACACCCCATTGTAGTTCTCACCTCTGCCAGTGGGTGCTATTAACTGGCCCAGTCCCATCTGTCATCCCCAGGTCTGACCCATACATATGCCAGCAGGTACTGTAGTTTGGTCTGGTCTGAACTGCTCCCAGCCTAAATTCTTGCACTTACTTCAGGGACGACCTCCTAATAGAGGAGTTCCCCAAGCTCCTCTATCAGATCACCTCCTGGTCACAGATCTAGTGCACACCAACAGGTGTGTGATCCAGCCTGACTTGGCTCACCTCCTGTCTTGGCATTCACCAGCAGGTACAGCAGCCTTACCCAACCAGCAGACACCCAATTCAGCTCTTAATGGTGAATGTTCCAGCACAGCCCTGCCTGACCCACCCCAAGATCTGGCTTTCACATGGCTCAGTGGGTGTTAAGACCTAGTCCAGCCTGTCCTACACCCACCCTGACTCTGACAAGCACCAGCAGGTTCTAGAACCTAGTCCAGTGCGGCACACTGCAGATCCCATCCATTCTCATGTCGAAGGATGCTACCCATGTCCCGCCCAATTTGCCAGCCCTATTCCAGTCTTCCCTCATCTCCACAGTGGGACCATAGCCCAACAGGGGTGTCCTCTTAGCTCCCAAACCAGGCCTGCCACCAGCCACAGCTTTTGCGTGTTCTAATGATTGCTCTAATCCAGCCTGGAATAGCCCATATCCTGTTTTGGCCTTTGCCATTAGGTTGCTACAGCCTGGTCTGGGCTGGGCTACCCAAGTACCAACTTTCACTGGTGAGTACTATCACCTAAACCTACCCATTCTGCCCCCATGTCCAGCTCTCAAGTGGACTGCACCCCATGCTGGCTCCAGTGCATGCCAGTGTGTGTTACAGCTTGGCCTGAGCTTAATTGATCTGCACCCTCCGAACCAGCCCACACACATGCTGGCAAGTGGTGCAGCCATGTCTGCTCTAGCCCACATACAACCCCAACACTTAGGCTCACATGCTGAAGCTATGGCCCCACTGCCCCTCACCCCCAGGCCTGCTGCAAAACTCAGATGTCATATGTGTCAGTGGGTGCTACAGCCCCACTGGTTCTACCTCCCAAGACTTGGTTCTACCCCCCAAGTCTAGGGTTTAATGCTGCTGGATGCTGTGTCCAAGCCCATCTGCCATAACCAGTTCTTTGGTGTGCCTGCAAGTACTACAGCTTGAGCCAACCCAAGCTTACTCTTAACCCCAGTTCCCACCAGTGTTGATTAGATCCATAGTCATGCCTAGTTCAGCCTTCATCACCCCAGCTCCTGCCCAAACCAGCAGGTATTGCAGTTTCATAAGGATGTGCCCCCAAATTTCCTTGAGTATCTGCCCCCAGGCCTGATTTTCTCATGTGCTGGTTAGTGCATACTGCAGCCTAGCACAGCTCACCCGCTGGCATGACACTCATAGGAGTTGTGCGGCCTAATCCTGCTAGGCTGGTCCCTCAGCTCTAACTTTCATGAGTGCCAGTGGGCTGTAATTGATGTCAGCTAGCTAGCCCTGCCCAGGTCTTTCACATGGGCAGGTGTCCTGGTTTGACCCAAACACGCCCTCTGACTTGTGCATCCTCCAAGCTACTCAATTTCAGCCCCCTAGGTTAACTACAATCACAGTGGACAGTCTGTGGAAGTCCCCTGGAAATCATCCCTCATCTGTAATGTACTTCCTCAAAACAAACAAACAAAAGAAAAAGATCACACCCATTCACACATCCCCAAACCTTTTCCTGGGGCAGCATAGCCACTACGACTGAGCCATTTGGAACTTATTTTAAATTTTTGAAGAAAGTATTTCTGTGTGGCATGAATTATTTTTAAAATACTTTAATACACTCAGGAGGGAGAGATATCTGGATGCAGAGGTCAAGGATGCATTTTGTTTTCATGCTGGGTTACTTTTGTGAGAGGGGAACCATTAACATTTACACAGGACACCAGAATTAGTGTAAGATGCCCCAGGAAAAACAGGACATATGGTCACATCTTGGATATTCTATTCTTGATCAGCTCCAGGTAAAGCAGCTAAACTACTGCATGCACACCAGATTTGCTATATATTTCATAGTGAAACAGTTAATTGATAGTTTGACATTTGAACATATGCCATTATTATCAATGGGATGTCACTTTCAGAAGTCTTTGTTATTGTTCATTTTCATCCAGAATATTAAACATGTCAGGTGAGTAGAAGGTTATGTCTTGCTGAAGAGTAGAACAAGGCTTCCTCTTAGCAGACATTGGATGTCAGTTTTTCCAGATGAAGAATCAAATCTCTACCTCTTGTTTCCGATTTGTGCAAAATGTAAGCTTGATCTTGGCGTGTTCTCCATGCGGTTGTAAGGTGATGTAAGTGTATCACAAATCGGGGGAAAAAATGTGATGAAAGAAGGAAAAGACAGAATTGTTATTTGAGTTCACAAAACAGTGTTAGATTTTTATATGCACTTTTTTTTGAAGATTTATTTCTTTTTATTACAAAGTCAGATATACAGAGAGGAGAGACAGAGAGGAAGATCTTCCCTCCGATGATTCACTCCCCAAGTGAGCTGCAACGGGCCGGTGCGCGCCGATCCAATACCGGGAACCTGGAACCTCTTCCGGGTCTCCCACGCGGGTGCAGGGTCCCAATGCATTGGGCCGTCCTCGACTGCTTTTCCCAGGCCACAAGCAGGGAGTTAGATGGGAAGTGGAGCTGCCGGGATTAGAACCGGCACCCATATGGGATCCCGGGGGTTCAAGGCGAGGACTTTAGCTGCTAGGCCATGCCACCAGGCCCTATATGCACGTTTGTAGTTCAATGTCCCCAACTAGTTTAATATAAATTGCTTTATGACTATTTTTCATCCTTCTGAAATATTTGCTGTCCTACGAAAGGCAATAACCATTTATAGCAGTTTCTCACATCACAGTTATTTCCTTCTGAAATTTTGGTTACCTTCTGCCTGAATTAATATCAGTCCAAAATGATCACATGAAAATTGCAATAGATACATCATGTATAACTTTTAAAATGAGTTTTATTACTTTGTGATTTTACATTTGTTATACTTTATTACAAGGCATAGATGTTATTGTCTTACTATGCTTAATTTATAAATTACACTATCTAGGTGTGTAACTGTAAGACAAGGCATAGTAAGTAAATACATATGTCATTTAGCACTATCCATGGGTTCAAAACTCCATTGGGTGTCTTGGGATGTATTCTTCATGGATGAGAAGGAAACTACACAATTCAAAATGTGAATTAGTACCAATTATGGCAAAAATAAATATTTAGCAGAAATGCAACTGTTCCAATTTGCTTGACAATTAAGTGGCATGATGTTTGTTACATGTATTTAAGAGACAGAAAGGTGTGTGTGTGTGGAGGGGAGACAGAGAAGAGAGATGGAAAAGAGAGAGAGGGAGAGAGAGAGAATCTACATTAGTTGGCTCACTCCCTAAATTCTAAGATTAGTCAGGATTGAACCAGGTAAAAATCAGGATTCAGGAACTTACTCTAAGTCTTTCAAAACAGATAGCAAGAAGCAAAACAATCCATATCCTGTCACCTCTAGACTGCACATTAGCAGAAAGCTGGAACCAGGCATGGGATCATCCAGTACTCTCTTACCGGTTTTGGGCATCCCAAGAGTCATTTTAACCACTATTCCAAACACCTACCCCATACTGAGAGTTTAATCCTTAAATATTAAATTCTCCTTAAATATAAAAATATGCTTTTTTATTTCAGGTATTCAAAAGCAAGAGAATATTTTCATTTTGATTATAATAATTAGTTCTGAATAGCACAATACAGTAATCCTACTCAACAGGATTTCATTGACACTTAGCATGGCTAGGTAAGCTTTATTGTAACACTATTTGCAGAGTTGACAATGTTTTGAGTAGCTTCTGTTAAGTTGGTAGGAAAAAGTGGGCCAGGGCACATGCTGTGATAGCCGTAAGGTCATTACAATTCACTTTCTTTTTTGTTCTTTGTTAATGCATCATAGAATATTATAGAATATTTTGGACCAGTTTGAAGTCTCCTTTCTTTGGTAACACAAATTACATTGAATCATTACAAAATATAAGTAAAAACCTTATAATGAGATGCAGCTAAGACTGAAGAAACTTAGTTCCTTGAAAAAAATGTATAATTGCGCTAAGAAGGAAATTTTCGATATTGACTTTGGATAGAAAATAATAGAGATGCTGTTAACCATTAAAATCACTAGGGGGCATTTACCAAATATTACAGGCTATCTTCTTTTCATATCTTCTGCCAGATTTCAAACCCTGTGGGACACCTCAGAGAACCTGTAGTTCAAATGATTTCAGTGACTTAGAGCCCCTCTGTTGATACTTCTCAGTAGAGAATAAACCTAAGAAGAACAAAATATTTGACATCCATTTATTTGACAATATTTGTTAAAAAACATTTTGAGAAGAGGTTATATCAATTAGTAGAATGTGCAAATATGCATTGTCTGGAGGCTGTTTGCAACCTAATTAGTCATAGATGGAAGTTGTAAAATAAAAATAAATTATGAGAATATTTAGTCTTGAGGCTCAATTCACATGTAAAATACAAAGCTCCATCTGGCCACACGTGCACTGTCTAGCACTGACTATTACTGGGGTATGTTTTAAGGCTGAGTTTGCCCGAGACTAACATTTGTGCTAGACTGGGTAGCAGGTTGACCTGACGAGTTTCAGTGGGCCCCTTTCAATGCAATTGGAAGGATGATTTGAAAAAGACATGGAAGAAGGAAGAATTTACTTTGTATCACTTTTTATGCTGCAACATGGGTCTCCTGTACTTTAACTGAAAATTGTTATCATTGGTTCTCTTGGTTTTCAGGTGTTCAAATTTGGACTAGACCTACACCAGCCACTAGCATTCCTCTAATTTGCGAAAAGCAGATCTTAAGACTTGTCAGTACTTAATGATCACATGATTCATCATTGTTTTTAAGATTTATTTATTTTATTGGAAAGGCAGATGTACGGAGAGGAGGAGAGACAGAGAGGAAGATCTTCCATCCACTGATTCACTCCCCAAGCAGCTGCAGTGGCTGGTGCTGCGCTGATCTGAAGCCAGGAGCCAGCAACTTCTTTCCGGGTCTCCCACGCAGTTGCAGGGTCCCAAGACTTTGGACTGTCCTCGATTACTTTCCCAGACCACAAGCAGAGAGCTGGATGGGAAGTGGAGCTGCTGGGATTAGAACCGGTGCCCATATGGGATCCTGGCATGTTCAAGGTGAGGACATTAACCGTTATGCTATCATGCCGGGCCCGATTCATCATGTTTTAATAAAAGATAGGTAGAAGAAAAAAAGAGTGAAAGAGAAAGTAAGGAAGAAATGAAGTAAGGAAAGGAAGGAAGGAAGGAAAGAAGGAAGGAAGGAAGGAAGAATGGACAGTGAAATAAGCTAATCCAAAAAGGACAATTAGTATATGTTTTCTCTGATATAAGGCAACATTCATGCAAAATGCAAGACAAATTGATATATAGGTGAACAAATATATATACCCCCACACATAATATTACATATGCATTATACATAGACTGAGTAATGAAGGCTAGCATGCTCGAAAGTGAAGCTATGTCACAGAAGGCATTTCTAGTCCTGAAGAGAAGAACTCCCAGCGAAAGAGTTAAATATACCTTGATAATCTGATACTATATGTTCTATTTTTGTCTGTACCTACAATTCCATGATATACTTAAAAAGCTAAATGTTGTAGTTGTTATTAAAACTCACTACTGTATTAATATAGAGGGGAATAGTGGGAGGGAAAATAAAGAAAAAGCAAGAGGAGAGCACAGAGAGAATCCTTGTATCTATATAAGTATATCATGGAAAATAATAAAGATAATTAGAAAAAATTAGGAAGCCTAATGAAACATTTAACTATACCTTTACAATAGAAAAAAATGCTACTCTGGAGGATTCTGATAGTCTCTGTAATAATTACTTAATTATAAAATTATATAATTTATATTTAATTTTAAAATTAAGGAGTCTGCATAGAAATAAGTGGTTTGCATTGTGTTTCATGACTATAAGCTGGCTGACACCGAATCCTTTTATCTATTATAATCTATTCAAATGAAGTTTTCTACCCAATTTTCTGATATTACTAAAAATATAAGGAAAAAATTCAGTGAAATATAAATTATTTTACCATTTCATGTTAGTGTCAGAATATTTTGGAATACTTCATTTACAATCTCACATTTCATATTATTTTTGGCTTAAACTAGCTGGCATATGATTTTCTTGCTTTATATAGTCATAAGTTTTATATTAGCCTACATATTTACTTTTATTTCCTGCCAGCAACTCAGTGTTTCCCACTGTTAGAATATTCTTCATCCTGGAATTCTTCCTTTACTATTTAAGGGAAAAATCTGAAAAGAATTTCCCATTTTTAAAAAAGTATTTTTGAAATGTTCATTTTGTTCTACTTTGAAGATATCCTTTTATGACATGCTTTATTATCCAGGTGTTTTTTGTTTGTTCTTGTTTTTACTAAAATACCTGTAATGAACATTGAGAGGAAGTTGTTATTCACCTTGACTTCTGGAAAGTGAGAGTCTAGGATCCTGCCACTAAATTCTGTCCTCTGAGGCAGAATTTCCATGGAAGAAGACTCGTGTGTTGAGACAGACAACAATGAGACAAAAGCAACACACACTTCCTTCACTTTCATGTTCTCTCTTTCTGATTTGATCACAGGAGTTCCAACATAGCAAACTAATCCATTCTCATCACTTTCCAAGGCCCTACCTTCAGATGCATAATTCCAGAAAGTTCTGCTTCTAATTTTAACATAAAGTCCCAAATTTAGGATTTAACACAAAGACCATTACCAGATACCAGGATACCTAAAGCTTCCAAATGGTAACAGGTACATATTTTAACGTAGGTGATTATTTTCTTTGACCACTTTAAAACGGACTTTCAACTCAGATGTCTACAATTTATCTCACTTTTTTTTCATTTCTTAATGTACTAGTTATCATTTTTACTGCTTCAGTACTGCTCCTCTATTAAAATTACTTGCTAATTTTATCCAGAACTTCTAGTCATTTCTTCAAGTTGTTCTGGTCATGAACAAAATGCTGAATAGAACCGGTATAAATGAGTAATATCTTATGATTGCTGCCTGACTTTTTTCTTATATTCCAAGTATCTAAATTGTACTGATTGGAACTAAATGTGTAAGACCTCCAATTTACAAAAGAGAGCAATATGCATAATATATTTTATTAAGTTTACTGGAAAATAATTTTTTCTTTCCCTGATACAGAAAATAGCATCTTTCTTTTAATAATTAAAATGGAAAACAATGTTTTTATCTTAGTAAATAAAATGTGCTATATTAATATATATTACTATATTAATAATGATGTTACCTGCTATTATGTTGGTTTTTTGTACCAAGCACAAAAAATATGAAGCAGAAAAGCAAAAAATTGCTAAATTGTTGTAAATAACTTAGAACTTCCATTCTTGTAATTGGTATGAACGTAACTCAAGAAGAAGTGTTAATAGGAAATTCTCATGTAGGGTTTATAATAATGAACAAAGGGGATTAACTCTTTCATAAAATTTATTTTGAATCAATTCCATTTCCCGTTTGTTAGAAAAAAAAATCTATTGAGTCTTTTCCACAGGAGAGATCCATCCTTTCAGGCTCAGAGTGAATGTTTTCACAGGCTGTATGAGATAAATGAAAACACAGCTTTAGTAGTCAGCATTCACAAATCCAGCTCTGACCACCCTGACAGGAAATCATTCTAGCTTCTTGGTAAGTGGCAATCAGAGTCTTTTAGATGTGAAGGTGAAGCAAATGAACTAGAAAAATGCAATATTGAAATTTTATGACTCCTCTCTTGTTCTTAACACTGTACATCTTAACACTGTACATCAACTAATCTTAAAATTATATGCTTGGATAATTTTCAGAAAAAGTTGTTTTTAATGGATATCTGTGTTGGTGACAGTTGTGATGCAAAGACGAGAATAAGTACATTGCCTTTGAAGCTAAAAGCTGAATAATCTGCTTTTATATTTTTAAATGTTTTATTAAAATACACTGCACACACCCAAGGAAAGACATTCATAACCAACACCAAAATTAAGAACAATTACTAATACCCCAAGAGTTCTCTTTATTCTACCCTACCCATTTTTCCTTTCTCCTTTCTTTTTCTGCCTAATTTTTTTAATGTGAGAAAAAAAGCATATCATCATTACATGATCAGTGAAGTAATATTTACAATTTGTTAGCAAGTGGCAAGCTATTCACACAATTCTTATACTCCTTCTATATTAACTAGCACATCTCAAAGAAATGTGATATTTATCTTTTTGGATCCGGCTTATTTCACTTAGTATAATGATCCTGATTTGCTTCCAGTTTGTTACTAGTCACAACATTTCCTTATATTTTATGGCTGGGCAATATTTCACCTTATATGTACACTGCTTTTTCTTCATCCAGTCATCAGCTGATGGACATCTAAGTTGATTCTGTATATTTGCTGTTGTGAATTTTGCTGCTCTAAACATGGTAATGCAAGTAACTCTTTCATATGCTGATTTCCTTTCAATCCAGTCCCATCAGTGAGGAAGCTGAGTTATATGGTAGATGAATTATTTCTTTTATTCTGAGGACTCTCTATACAGTCATCCATATTAGTTTATATTTCCAAAAACAATGTATTAGGGTGTCTTTTTGTCTACATCCTCACCACTATTTTTTTGTTTTGTTTATATTCTTGGATGATAGCCATTCTACCTAGGGTAATGTGATGTCTCATTGTGGTTCAAAAAAATTGCGTTTCCCCAATGACTAGATATCCTGAGCACTTTTTCATGTGTTTTTTTTGCCCATGTTTTTCCTGTGCTGACTGTTTATCCTTTGTCTATTTTTAAACTGTATTTTTGTTGTGGAATTTCCTGAGCTCCTTAAATATTCTGTAAATTAATTCTTTATTGGATGTAAAGCTAGTAAATATTTTATCCCGTTCTGTTAACCAACAGAGCTTTGTTGAATGCTTGCTGTACTGAAGCTTCTGGGCTTGATGCAATTTTTTTAATTGTCTGTGTTTTAGGTTCATATTAAAGAAGTCTTTGCCTAGGCTAATATTTTATAGCATTATTTGTATGACTTATTCTTGTGTTTTGAGAGTTACAGGGTTTTTTTTTATAGAAAGAGTTATTATTTCTTCAAGATAGATTAACAGAGAGAAGGAGAGAGAGAAAAAAATCTTCCATCTGGCCACAACAGCCAAAACTGAGCATATTCAAAGACAGGAGGGAGCTTCTTCCAGGTGTCCCATGAGTGCACTGGTTCCCAAGGACCTGGCCATGCTCTACTACTTTCCTAGGCCACAGAGAGGTGGATTGAAAGTAGAACAACTGGAACACCAACCAGCCCCCACTGAGGATGCTGGATGCTGTTGTATGTAGATGGAAGACTAGCCTACTGAATCACCACACTGCGCCTAATGGTTGCATATCTTAAGTTTAAATCCTTGATCCGTTATGAGTTGACTTCACATAGGATGTAAAGCAAGAATCTTGTCTCGAAATTCTACATGTGAGAATGGAGCTTTCCCAGCATGACTTGTTGAAGAGAACACTTCATCCAGCGAATGGTTTTAATTTGCTGGTCAGATAACTTGGTTATAGATCTATGGATTAATTTCTGGAGATTCCACACCGAAGTTTTTCTAATTTATCTTGATACATAAGAAATATGTTATCTTGAATAGCATAAGAAAATAATCCTTTTCTTTTTTTGGATTGATACAGCAGTTAACCTACTTTTCCTTAATGCCTCTTAAATGTTTATCTACTCTAATACAGATATTCCTGGGGCTGAATGTGATAATAATGTATTTATATGTCTTTGCTCATATAAAAATGCTATAATTTCTGAAAATATCTTCACTGACTCTGTTCTTAATTCATTTTTAAAAAGTGAAAGAAACTATTTCTCAAATAAAGCATGCAGTTTAATTTCCCTCTGGTTTTCAACTTCATTAAAGTAAATTTTCAAAGTCTGGAATGCCTTATGATTATTGCTTAATGAGTTTCATTGTTGTATTCATTGTGTATCAATAACAGAAGAAACAACTCATTTACACTTATAATGTATTTGTTTCACATGATTTAGATTTGAACTTACTTTAGAAAACACTTTTAAGATTTCTTAACTTCAGATAGGTTTTTCTGTACTATATTTTCCTCCAAAATATTTAATATTCAAAAAATATTTACATTTTAAAATCTTAAAAAACCACAACACCGTTTTAATGTACAATGTTTAATAATGAATAAAGTCTTAACGATATTACTAATGAATAAGATAATTTATCAGCATGATATTTAAATGTTTCCTTGAAGTCTGTGAATCTTTCAGGCAAATTAATCAACCTGAGCAACCAGATTTATAACTGTTGAGTGAGAAGTATAGATGAACAAACTGTGCACTCATTAGTATTTACAGTGGGGGTTAAAAGACTCTCTGGAGGAATGAGCTCTCAACTGACCTGTGTCCAGGTAGATAGTGTCAAAACTGAACTGATTAGAAGACATCCAGCTGGTGCTGAATTGTTTGTTTGCTTGGTGGATGCAGACAAATCGCACATAAGTGCTGTCAAAAGTGATCTATGTTCCTATTGTTTCGTGGGGGAAGCAGTTTGAGATGGATTTTTCTTCTGTATCTTCAACCTTTGCATTAATGTGCCGGGCAGGATTATTCATTTTAAAGGTTCTTGCCTAGAAAAATCCAGATAAAATATTAAACTCTAAGGTAAACAAAATCATCCATTAAGTAGCAGAAATTTATATATCACTAGGTAACCCAAAGTCATCTCTATTACTATATATACAAAATTACATTCCTTAATGAAGATAAGAGTGGACTGAAAGGTTGATATAATGATTGAGATAGAAATCAGTCACAGCTAAATAACAACATTGATAAACTGATTAAATGAGTCATTTCTGAAGGAAAAAAAAGCCTATATTTCCAATATTCCTTTATTTCTTCACAGACAGTTTTGGATCAACGTGATTGCCAGTGTCATTTTAATGCTACTCAATAAGTGCGTTATAGTCAGTTTGTGTATTGATCTTCTATCCTGAAAACCTGCTGAACTTATGGTTCCAGCAATCAATATGCATATGTTTGTGTTGGAAGAGGATAGAGGGAGGTTGTGTGGATGCCACTGGTTTTCTGTGTTTAAAAAATTGTGTCACTCACAAAGAAAGATACACAATTTTACAATATGGATGTCATTTATTTTCTGTAGCTGGCAGCACTGACTAAAAATTCCAGAATAATGATGAGTAAATGCATCGGAAGTGGCCAACCTAGCTTTGTTGCTGATGCTGGGCAGGAAGTATTGTCTTCCATCATTACATATGAACCTAAATGATGTATTCCTGAGTTGTCCTAAGTTATGTGGGGAAAATTCCTTTTGTGGGGTATAAACCGCTCTGTCCTTAAAAGGCCCAATGGTTGTGTCTGCTGAAACAACCTGATAATAAGGAAGTGAGCACAGCCACGTGACACAAACATGATGTTTAGAAGTCCTAACCACAGACAAGTAAGAGGTGTGCAGCTGGAGAACTCACTCTGGCAGACACTGCTTCAGTGTTTTCTGTTTATCCATATGCGCCTGTTCTGAAAATTCACCCTTAAAACTAGTTTGAAAACCTCAGGATACAATAGTTTGAATGTCTCTATTATAGGCATTATTTTTAAGGTATATATTTATTTTTCAGAGTAAAACTGAGCTTATAGGTAATTGCACTCAATTTTGCTTGAAATTGTTACTTGAATCAATTGGCTTCTGGGCTGAGAATATTTCCTATAACCAAAAAAGTAAGGTAAAAATCTCCTGTATTAATCAGCATGAATAAAGAGCTTACTAAAAACTGGAGTCTCAAATCATTCTGAGTAGGAAATGCATAAAGGTACATTGTTTAAAGAGATTTCTTATTCAAATATGTGCTTTTTTGTTTAAAATGGGAATGTTCTAACCATGCTATTTTTCATTTGCTATAAACACAAAGCTTCAGGCCACAGTCAGTAGGAGTGGAAAACAGCACTCATTTGATAAAGAGGAGAGTCATTTCTCTGTAAGGGAGTGTAATTTTTTCTTTGTTTCTTGCAAGAATTTGCTTATCTTTAGTTTCTTGCAGTTTATGACATGCTTTTGGCCTTTATTTTTCTAATGTATTCTGAATTTTCTGCATAGCTTGTGATTTGGTGTTTGACATTAATTTTAAAGTTATTACTGGCCATTAATCTTCCACATATGTCTTCTCTATACTTGCTTGTGTCTGTTTGTGGTATTAGAAGTACACATGTATTAAGTCCTCTAAAACAGTCTCATAGTTTTATTAAATATTTTTTGTCTTTTCCTTTCAATGTGTGAAGTTTCTGTGGACTGAGTTTTTCATCTCAATAATTATTCCCTTGGCTATGTGTTGTCAATACTGATGAATCTACAAAAGTATTTTTCATTTGTGTTGCAGTTTTAATTTATAACATTTTTCTTTGATGCTTTCCTTTTCTTTTTGTAAGTACTTATTTTAATTGTGTGTGTGTGTGTTTGTGTAGGAGAGAGAGACAGAGAGAGAGAGAGAGAGAGACAGAGAGAGAAAATGAGAATGTATCATTTTCAAATTCATTCCCCAAATGGTCACAACAGCCAAGAATGGATTAGGTCAAAGCCAGAAACCAATAATTCAAACTGAGTTTCTCATACGCATGTGACGGGTGTGCATATGCCAAGAAATAAGTGCTTGAGCTATCAACTACCGCTGCCTCTCAGAGTGCACAGCTGCAGCAAGTTGAGTTACCAGCAGAGGGGCTGGTATGGTAATCCAGCCTGATTGGGAATGTGGATTTCCCAAGTAGCAATTTAGCTGCTTTGCTGAAGCACCCACCCCTGAGCTTCCACTTCACTGTTTTGTTATACCTCTGTCGTCTATGCTTTTCTAATTTTGTCTTAGAACACTTCATAAATAGATTGAACAGAGTTATGTAGAATTTCTAATAATGGTAAATCTGTGTCATATGGGAGTTTGATTCTGATGGTTCATTTTGTTGGGGGCAGAAACTAATACTCTTTGATGGGATGCTTTGACACACTGAGAGATCTTAGATCTTACCTCAAATCAAGGTGCTGCAGACCCTTCAGAATTTTTCTCCTTTCAGTGCAAGGAAAGACTTCCTGCAGGTCCCTATCTTCCTGAAGTCTATCCTTGTCAAAGGGGAAAAATTCAGCTTTGCTTGCTTCCCTCAGCTTTCGTTAACTAAACTCATATCACAGAAATATTTTGTCACAGTTTTTTGTTCTTGATTTTATCTCCAACAAAATAATTTTCAAACCATTGTCTGGTCTGTAAGCCCATAGTACTTAGGTAAAAACTTTTTGAAGCATCTGAAATCCTTAATTGTTTTCCTAAAAGTTGCCTATACCCCACTGTCTTTTCCCTCTTACAAGAATGGGACATATATTTCTAATCCATTTGTGGACTCTTGGGTAATTTCAATCTGGTGATTTCCCCTTTTCACGTTAATAAATTTTATGCCTTTTCTTGGCTGAGTCTTTGTCAGTTCATTTCAAGCACAGAAAGCCATTTCCCTTGTCCCTGACAGACTTTTTTTCACATTTTACATCCATTGTATTTTTTACTGATATGTTATATTGGTTTATAAAAACTTGAGTAAACAGGAGATTAGTATGAGGATTTATATTAAACTGGGAATAAGCCTGCATTTATTGTGCTTTTTCATAGTTCTGGGTTACAAACTATTCAAAATCTTACAGTGTCTTTGTTTTGATTTGGGTATTACCTATAAAAACTCTATGGATATAATTTGAAGCTCGTAACTGTTTCAGCTTTGGAATCTACTAATTTACTGTCAAACACTTTTGGTGTGGTGCAAAGGTGTGTGGATTAAGCCTTGAACTTGTGTGCATGTATTTGGACTAGAAGTTGTGATGCTGGTTAAGATATTTGAGTTCTCTATCCAAGTACCTGGTTTTGAAACTCATCTCTGCACTGGACTCCATCTTGCTGCTCATACAGACCTTTGGAAACAACAGTGATGTCATCTACACATGAGACTTGTATGAAGTCTGTCTGTCCCCCTCTGCCCTCTCACTAAGTTTAAAATTATCTGTCTTATGTGCCTAGCTTTTAGGACTGTGAACTTCCCAACTGCTTCTCTAGGGGTACAGTTATTCCAATCCTTCTGTACACCTCTGCAGAATTCCTGGTGTTTCCTTGAAGCCATTTACTGCTGCTGATTGGAAAGCTACAGAGAATGAGGGAGGAATTCCATTTTCTCAGCAAATGTTCTAGCTTAACCGATATTCCTATAGACCAGTGACCCTCAGGAAAAAGCTCCTGTGGTTTTAGAATTTCTACTCGTCCCTTTTTGCCCAGACAAAAAAGTGAGGGTATTTTTTTTTTCTGGAACATCAATCGTAAGAATCAGATCTGTATTCTGAATTTAAAAACCAGTGAATTATTTCCCCACGTTCCATGAAGACTAGAGTCTCCTAGTAGTTTCTAACTTTTTTGCTAGTCCTTGGGCAATGTCCAGGAGTTTCTCAAAATTGCCTTTCAGTGCAGGATTGCAGGAGGCTCTAGGTAAGTGACCTCATCTTCATGCCGCAAGTTTTGCTTGTCCCTCCAAATACTGCCTGGTGGGTATTCTTTGACCTCATTATTTTATTTTTTTGATATATGGATACAGATTTTCCAGGTATCTCCACTTTTGTCTGTTCTAGGCATGGATTTAATTATTTCTAAGTTTTTGATATGTTAGAGTTGAAACTTACTGGTTTTTCAATAAATTATAGTGCTGGTAACTGTATTAGAATACATTGTATACTATCAAATCGTATCTATGTTTTCAAATTTTACTGATGGATGTATAAAAATAATATTAAGGCAATGTTCTTTCAAATTCAACTATGAAGGCTCTCAAACATTTCTATTATACAGTCTCCTTGCATTATCTCTGTGTAAATTAACAAAGCAAGTGAATTATAAAGTGTGTGGTCTTTATCCCATGTTTTCCATTGTTTAAGCATTAAAAGAAGAAAGCAATTAACAAATGGTGTAATTTTAATTAACACTGAATGTATTTTGAACTACTTTCACATAAATTTGAATTTAGCACTTTCAAGAGAAATTCTTGTCATATTTACCTAAACATTTTCTAACAAATAGTTATTTTTCCAAGCCCAAAGTTTTTGTGCCTAACACAAATTTCATTAGAAATTACTCAAATTCAGCAGCTAAGGTACAAATCAGCTTGGGAAAGATTTAATGCCCTAAATAATAGTACAATGATGAATGGCCTCCAAAATTAATACACATGGAAGTGCAAAATTTACCCAAGGGTCTTTCTAAGTCATGAGAATTTCTCATCAGCAAATAATCTTTTACAAAGAATAATGCCAAGGCAGCAGCTTGTGGGTTTACGTGGGGTTTCCTATATCTTGAATCTCATTTTAAGACAGTTCATCTCGACCTCTGTGTTACAGCTGCCAAAACAAAATATCAGGGATTGCAGTTCTTAAATGACAGAATTTTATTTTCTCACAATATTAGGGGCTGAAAATGACACTGAGTTTTTGGAGGAGTTGCTGTCATCTGAGGCTTGGAGATAATATCATGTATGTGTGGGATGGAGATGTGTGTGTATATTTTGTACTTTGGATTTTTATGCTTTCTTATTATTTTCCATTATATGGTTTTGTAGGCATTGAGATTGCCCCTCCATCCTCCGTTTCTCCCCACTCATGGTCTTTCCCTTGTGCGTTTCTATGCCTTACAGTCTTTTTTTATTTAAAAAATACATTTATTTATTTGAAAGGTAGAATAAGAGAAAGGGGGAGAGGCAGAAAGATATCTTCAGGTACTCTTTATCCCTTGAATGACCATAACAGACAGGGACTAAGCAGGAACCAGAAATTCTGTCTGGTTTGCACGCATGGTTGGCAGAGACTCAAGTACTTGGGCCATTGTCTCCTGCCCTCACAGGAGCAGCAGTAGGAAACTGAAGCAGCGCAACTGGGACTCTAACTGGCATTCTGACATAAAATAGTCCCCTTACAAGCTGCAGCATAGCAACACTGGCCCTTCCAGTCTTATAACTATGCCATACAGTCATGTAGGATTAGAGTACAATCTCATAACTTTATTTTAAATGAACTTTCTCCTTAAAATTAGTGTTTCCAGGAGCTGGTGCTATGATGTAATGGTTAAAGTCAGTGCCTCAAATGCAGGCATCTCAAATGGATGCTGGTCCATGCCCTGGCTGCTCCATTTCTAATGTAGCTCTTTGCCTTCAACTGGGAAAGGCTTGGGCGCCTACTAGCATGCGGGAGACACGGATGAAGCTCCCAGCTCCTCACTTTGCCTGGCACAGTCCTGACTGTTGCAAACCAGTAGATAGAAGACTCTCTCTTTCCCTTTCCTCTATACACACATGTATGTATAATGACTCAAATGAATAGATACAATTAAAAAAATCCTTCATGTCTCCAAACACAGTCACCTTTAGGGTAAAGGGTGGGTTAGGACTTAACAAGTGAATTTTTCTGGAGTGCACAGCCAGCCTGTAACAGCATCACAATAAGGGCTTATCTGTTACTGAAAACAAGACCTGATTATCTTTGTATCTTGTCTGTAAGCATTAATTTAGAAAAGGGTAAATGTCTTAGAAAACAAATTGGTAAGTGAGTTAATGCCATGTACAAAATATTGAGATGACTGTATTATAAATCTACATACATGCCCCCTTTTCAGTGAGGAAAGATGAAAACATTACTCATTTTTTCCATGTATTTGTTGATTCAGAAAATTACATGAGTTCAAAATCTGTGTGCTTTGAGTTGGCTTAGTCTAGGTTCTTGTCTCTGATACAAGAAGAAATTCAAGGACGGGATGTATATGAAAGCTGGTGAAGAAAAGATTTATCTGCATTCAACAATAAAGTACAGAATTTAGAAGCAGTGCATCCATATTTCAGAGAAAGTTGCATTCAGTGAGGTTTGGATCCATTTCTTCAAAAGATTTGAAGGCGTAGGACTGGTTTCTGGAGTAGGGGTTTAACTGAAGATTCATAAAATGTGGGACTTGTGGTGGGATTGAGTGCTTCCTATGTCTTTGTCCTGGTTTGGAAATCTGGGAAATGTCATGGGATAAGGCTTATAACAGGAATCATGGCGGCTGTCATGGTATTAAGGGTTTAAAACGAGCTAAAGCTCATCACAGGGATGCAGCTGTTAGCAATACTGAGTATTTTTGGTTAGTGTCAGTTCTTTCTCGGCAGCAATATTGCAGAAGCTGCTATTTTCTGCTGCACAGAAAGGAGAAAGGCAGTGTATTTGGGTGGTGAAAGTGGCTGCAGCACATGTCCAGCTGCAGAGAGCAGCTCAGCTCCTCACTGCTAGTTCCCTTCCTGCTAAAAGCACTCTAGGTCATTGTTATTGCACTTTCAATGTGTCTTGTTCATAGTTCATTGTCATTGCACAATACATGTTGAGTAGAGAAACTGTGGAATGGAAATATAATAATGCAGTATTCCTCAAACTTTATTTTCAGTAACTGAGAAGTTAATATGCATAGAAAAAGCAAATAAAGATACATGGATTCATGCACACACTTCTTAATTAGACTTAATTATGTGGAAAGATACATACGTTTCCAAATTGGGAACACAGAGGATTTAGATACTTTTGTAATAGACATAGAATTTCTTTTCTGATACGCGTATGTTTCCTATTCATTTTAGGAATCTGAATCTTTGGATAACTCACCTTTAAAAAAACAGAATAGAGTGGATTTTATTTATGTATGATATGCCTTAGTATGAAAGTTCATTTTTTAAAGTACTAAGAGAAAAGTATTTTCAGATGCTGAACAATCAGCAATTTAGGCAAAATCTGTCAAAACCAGATGTTGTTTTGACAATCCATCCTAAATAGAGTTGTTTTGCATTCCTATCTCTGGTTTCAAAATAGCACTACGCTGAAACAATGTAGGCTCCTGTAAAAGAGATTCTGTTGGAATGTGTAAAAAGTTGAAACCAAAAACATTTAGAATAAAACAGGACCATTGCATGAAGAATGAAGTAAAATATGGTCAACCTATTTCTATCACTAAATAACATAATTGTCATGATTGTTTGATTGGTTAAGCAATAATTGAATTATAAAATTACACTATAAGATGTTATTTGAAGGATAATCCTTTTTATGTTTGAAAACCATCTACTATGTTCTTAGCTTTCTATATTTTCAAATCATAAAAACTCTAATCATTTTTTTCCATAATACATTCAAGTCTATAACACTTAAATATTACTAATAAATTTTAGAAATAAAGTTTAGGCAAAGAATTTGAACAATGTCTCTCCTCTCTGTATATCTGACTTTCCAATAAAAAACAAATCAATCTTTAAAAAAGTATTGCTCATTGCTGCATATTCAAGCTTTTTAAACTGTCTTCAAGATTTAAAAACATTGGCCCGGCGGCGTGGCCTAGCGGCTGAAGTCCTCGCCTTGAGCGCCCTGGGATCCCATATGGGCGCCGGTTCTAATCCCAGCAGCTCCACTTCCCATCCAGCTCTCTGCTTGTGGCCTGGGAAAGCAGTTGAGGACGGCCCAATGCATTGGGACACTGCACCCGTGTGGGAGACCTGGAAGAGGTTCCAGGTTCCCGGCTTTGGATCGGCGCACACTGGCCGTTGCGACTCACTTGGGGAGTGAATCATCAGACGGAGGATCTTCCTCTCTGTTTCTCCTCCTCTCTGTATATCCGACTTTGTGATACAATAAATAAATCTTTTTTAAAAAAGATTTAAAAACATTTGTCTTTGAATTTTATTATCTCTTACAATATTTGTTAGGAAAAAATTATAGGTGTTTGAAAAGTTCTGGGATTCACAGTGAAATACACATGCACTTAAATATATACATCACATAATAACTTTTAAAAAGTTTAATGGTACAGTTCTTGATTATTACAATATTTGTAACTCAAAATCACATATTGATTTACAGAGGTAGGATATTCCTATAGGTTTGATACAGAATACTGTATATCTTCAAGTATGTAACTAAAGAGCTATAGTATTTACTTGTCTCCGTGGTGTACTCTGGCCACTATGAAGTTTCAGGCTATCAGTGTGTCATCACTGAACTCAATGTTCGGAAGAAATTTACAAATAGTTTAAAATCATTGCATAGTTATAGAAGAAACATAAATAAACCCCAAGGTGTAAATATTAGAAGAATATAGTAAAATAAGTAAAAGTGCTTGTTTTGATTACATTTTAATTTTCACTGTAAGCTCGTGTAATTGATTTTTTTGAATGATGCTTTCTCCAAGAGTTGGCTTTGTGGAACAGCGGGTAAAATTGCCACCTCCGAGACTTCCATGCCACATGGGATCTAGTCTGTGTCCTGGCTGCCTCATTTCCAGCCCTGCTCCCTGTTAAAAGCCTGGAGCACTCAGTTTAATGTTGCCCAAGTGCTGCAGTGCCTTCCAGTCACCTGGGAGACCCTGATGAAGCTCCTGTCTCCCAGCTTCAGCCTGCTGCAGTACTGGATTGTGAGGACATCTGAGGAGTGAACCAATGGACACAAGATTATCTCCCTCCACTTCTCCTCCCTCTCTGTAATTCAGACTTCCCAAATATATTAATAAATCTTAAAAAGTTGTATTTAACAGTCAATTGTCTCAAGTTGATATGTGTTGATTGCAGTACCTCGGGTCTATCTTAACTAATCCAGGAATTTTCTTGTTCTTTCCTGTCTTTCCTTCTATGCATGTGTTGTGATTACCTTAGAATTTGCCTCAGTTATCTTATCAAATCATCAGCAGTTCTATCATGCCCTTTCATTTGCATATTTCCAGTATTTGCAATTGATTTTAATGATTATTCAGCAATCTGAATGTGCTGATATTATATGAAGCCATTACCATCACACATATCAACCGATTAGAGTTTCTAAATAATTCCGGCTGCTGGTTTTCCTGAATAATTAGTTCATTGGTTGCTACTATTTTGCCAATAGCTACTTCGAAAAGGTATGTTTTGAACCCACTATTTGCATAAATATACAACTCGATATATACACATAGTAAGGTGACTGACTAGTTACTGTTTGGAATCAAGCAAAAACAACACTTCAGTCTAGGTGAAAGTCAATCATCAGTGGAGGAATGGAATCTGGCCTCGTGCTGTATAGTGTGTTTACCAAATCAGTTAGATTTTTGGAATTCTCCAAATCATTCACAGCTGTTTGGCTAATATCCTGCTGTGTCAGCTCAACACCAGCTTCAGAGTCTATGAGTTACGGTATAACATTAAGGAGTTAATGACACTTATTCTCCAGAGGATGTTTCAAAATCACAATGAAGTAACAAGCAATGTGCTGAAGATTTGTGCTTATCAGTTGCCAAGGCATTAGCATTCCGTCTGCCAGAAAGTGAGATTAGCATATCCCTAGTGTGGTGCTTAACGGAAACTTCCAACAAACTAAATCAATACTTTGTAAAATCTTCAGGAAATCGTGTTGAAGGCTACTCATGCTTCTTTCTTTGGATCTATGTTATGCTAGCCTTTTTCTCTTTTTGCTTATTTATCTCATGTGCTTTAGCTTCTGTTAGACGATAAATGGCAGTTCTTGAAACCACAGTATTTTTCTACTTGAGCAATTGAAAGCATATTTTATATTTATTTCTCTTAGAAATACCTAGATAATGAAGTCGTCATCTAAACTGAAGGATTTGGAAGATTACAGTGATATGCCATGCTTGCCTTTTCTGGGCTTGCATGTTTATTTACTACGCCTGCTTCTTTCGTCAACCTCCACAGACTCATGGCTATGGTTCTTTGAAAGCCCTTTAAAATTTGAGACGAGAAATGGGCTATGTTGTTTTTCCTGCAAATGTCTTTTATAAATATAGTGCTTCCTAACATTTCACAGACACTTGACATTAAGCCAAGAAGCCCTAATCTCATTGCTTAGAAACTTAGTAAAACTTCAGGCTGCTCATTGCTCTTGTTTGCACACACATTGGGAGACCTGTTTTGCCAGGTGCTCTCCAGAATTGTAAACATGAGAACAGGAAGACTTAACAGTAGTGGATTTATACATTGAAAGCATCTGGCAGCTTTCAATAATTCTTTGGTTTGTACTATTATGTCGTCCTTCATCTTGCTCCTTTGTAAACTCCTTTTTCTCTGTCCAAACTTGCTTTAGATAGCTTTGTCCTTAAAAATGTACTGTTGTTAACTGAGGTAATATTTTATAAAAACAAGGGAAGTATTTTCTATATTTCTTTCAAGACAAAAGTGTAACTTAAGACAAATTAACACATCTTAATTTCTTTTTAAAAGATTTTTTTTATTGGAAAGTCAAATATACAGAGAGGAGGAGAGCCAGAAAGTAAGATCTTCCATGTGGTGATTCACTCCCAAAGTGGATGCAATGGCCAGAGCTGCGCCAATCCAAAGACAGGAACCAGGAGCCTCTTCTGGGTCTCCCATGCAGGTGCAGAGTCCCAAGGCTTTGGGCCATCCTTAACCTCCCTCCCAGGCCACAAGCAGGGAGCTGAATGGGAAGCGGGGCCACTGGGATTAGAAGCGCTACTGCATTGAGTAATTTCTTTTGGATAAAGACACACTCATTTGTTTGTGAAACACTTTTTCAGCAAGCAATTGTAAATTTTGCTCTTTAGTGTGATTTTTACTTCAATGATTTATAAACTTATAAACATATGCAGTCTTTAGATAGTGGATTATTTCCTGCTTTCGATAGGCTTAATGTATAGTTCTTCTCTAATATATCACACAATACCTACCCTTAGATATTGTTACTATATCATCTCAAATATATCTTCCAATGTCATTTGTTTCATCCCCATCATGTAAACTAAAAAAAAGAACAGAAAAGATGGTATATGAAAGACTTGAACATGGTCTGGGTCTGCTCATAATTGGTAAAAAGCAGCCAGATTACTATATCTAACCAAAAGGAATTTCAGAAAATATATTCAGCTTTGTTCACAAGTTAAAAAAAAAAATACCCGACTATCAGCCAACAATCTTTACCATAATATATTATAGAATAATTTCAGGCCATATGATATAAAATGATGGGTTCTTTAATTTTATGAAGTCTAAAACATTAATGTTGGCAGGTAGAGTAATATGATTATTCTTACTTGGGCTGCACATAATAATAAATATGTAAAAATAAACATATTTTTTACATATGTTTACATAAACATACTAATTTTTATGAAGAATGTGAGAAACAAATTCCTTTATTCATTTACTAATCATTTAACATGACAAAATTACCAGTTTTAAAAAGTTTTATACTTTGTACTCTTTTTACCACTTTCTTTAAGACATGATACCATGCATTAACTCTAAAAAAAAATCTCATTTTGTAACTACAGTGTAGTTAGACAAAGAGACAAGTATCAGCCTAACTGTTTATATTATCCTTAGGAGAAAACAGTTACCCAGAATGTGTTAACTGATGTATAATTTATTGAAATTTTCAAATGGTATTTTCTCCTAAGAAATTACTTCAGTAATACTTTGAATATAAATTTGATGCTCTTTTAATCTTATATGCAATGTATACTTTTACAGAATTTTCTCTATATGCAATCTACAATGCTTTAAAGTGATATTAGTGTATGTTAAAAGGCAAAAACAAAATTAGAAAGACAGTAATTTTGGTTAGTAAAATCAAAGGATGAGGAATATTGATGATTTTATCTTAGGTTGATGATTTAGATGCCACAAATTGAAGAAAATGACTCAACTACTTGTTGTGCTACTATTGTTCATATCATGTTCTTGAAATAAAAATTAAGAAAGTAGCTGCAGCTCTGATCTTGAAGTAGTCATTAATACAAGTGATTTTGCATGGGTTCCTTTTTTTCTTTGCTATGTTAAGAAAAATATACCATCAAAAATCATGTGCGTGCATGTGTGTATGTGTGCACTTAGGAGTTATATCTTCCACAGATAAATCAAATATTAAGAGCAGGAAACAAGAACAGAGATCTGTGAAGGAGCTGATTGACGAACTTTGTTAATGTCTAATTGTGGTGGAAAAATAAAAGCATTTATGACCACATGCACTAATCATGATACCACTGAGACAATGAAATGATACTTCAGAATGCTATTTTAGGCCTGAGATGACATGTAACGTTAATCAGACATCTAAACTTGCGATGAGTGTATTTCTATTTGGGAAAGCATGGGGGCAATATTCAACTGCAGAGTATTGACTTTTCCTTTTTCTTAGCACTATAAAACAGCTAATAACTATTCACAAAATAAGAATTTAAGACATTAAAGTACAGGCTGAGATAGCTTTTTATCAACGTGGTGATTCACTCACACGAAGTGGCATTGCCTACCTTGCTTTCATCTTTCCAAACAATGAAAACTGATCATCAAAATTAATAAAATAAAGAACCAACTGTCTCAACTCTTTTGGCACCAAAATGTACTTTCCGTTGAACCTGTTGAAGCACTCTGCTATATGAAAGATGTCCTCACTGCCTGAGAGCTTTCTCTTGATCCACTTGCCAAACAGGCTGGAAATGAGTGAGACTAACTCTTATTGATTGCCACTCAATCATTGAAAAAGTGAACTGAAAGGTTGCTGACCATGCTTTCCTAAAGCTTGCATTAGACAACCAGCACAGGAACTAGAGGTTTTTTTTAAAATGAACTCTCCCCACCCCCGACTCCACTCCCTTTGCCTTCATAGGTAACCTGGCTAATTAGACACATTTAGGCTATTTTGTTTTCTTCCTTGTTTTAGCTCCCATTCTTATTTGATCCTTCCTTAACTTCATTTGCAATCAAACCCTTGAATGTCCGGGTATGTAGCTAAGAAACCCATCTTGACATTTGGTGAAGAATGTGATTCTGGGGTTCAATCACTTTTGCCTCCTACGTCAGCAATGCTCTCAATTCCAGAATGCACGGGGATGATAACAACCCACAGCTTCTTGCAGAGAGCAATCCCCGTCGTGAGTTAGGAAAGCAAGCTGGTGGAAGATTAGCAATGTGATGTAATAGTTGCAGTATTTTACTCCCAGAAATAATTATGGTGTAATTATGCTGAGTGTTTGGTTTTTTAGTGATGTTAACACAACTGTATCTGAAAGAGAGAAAGTACTTGATATAGATTAGCAAAGCAAATAATTTAGAGTATGATGTGAAAGAAGACAGTATCCTTGGAGGCATGTTAGGGAAGCTTTATTTCTTGTAGCTAAAGGAAATATGCCTGATAATGAAGGTCTTTATTTTAGGATATAGCGGACACAGAAATTATATTTACAGCCACAGCAGGATTCTTGTGTTAAAGCACAACTCTGATAACAGTTGAGTAGGGCCTAGAGGATGGACTATTTCAGTGTAGAGGCCAGAAACGTTTAAATTCTTAGATAATTCTGAATACTTCATTGAGGATGAGAAGATTGAGTTCTCACCTTGCCAGAGACACATAACCTCAAAGTACTAGAAGACAATGAAAGGTCCCACCTGGAGTTAACACCCTTCCAAAAGATTCTTTAACATGTCTTCTGCTCATTGCTTCAAGATGAAAATGTATGATCAAGCCACATGAGACCTCTAGTGGAAAGGTACGGTTGCAGATATGGAAAGGAAATTATACACTAAAGGTTTTACCCACAGCTACCAACATGAATCTCTAAAATATGCCATAAAACACATCTTGCAGGTGTAGGACATTGGAGAGTGAAATAAACATGAATAGAGTTGAGTGTTGACATGGGGGTACATACTCAGCAGGTAGAATTTAATAATGCAACAAGAGATGGGCCTATTTCAAGAGTTGTTCTCTGAGGCTTGGGAGTACAGATAAATAAGGAAGAGATATTAGAATGCTTAAGCAGAGCATTGAGAATACACATAGAAGGCTTTGAATACAGAGCTGCTAAAATAAATTTATTATAACAAATCAGGAAAATCATCAGTTGATCATTTACCACTAAGGAACATGGGACAAGGAACAGTTTCTTCCATAAAGAAATAAAGATCATTGAGAATGTCAGGAGTTTACGGTTTTCCATATCCACTTCACTTTAAAAAAAATGTCTATCCTCATGCTGATCCATGGGTGCAGGCATTGCTGTCATGCTCAAAACTGTAGAGACAGAATATCAGGCCCAAAGTGATGAATAATTTCCCCCAAGATCATTTGGTGGCTGCTGGTGAACATGGAAGGTGAATTTTTGCAATTTGACTCCAGTGTCAAAATATTTAGCTATTATCATGATTATAAAAGCACATACTTGATGAGATAATAACTCTGCACATATCATAGTTTGAAAATAAAAACATTCAAATAGTTTCACTTGGTTTCTTTGCTACATTTTTCAATCTGTGTTTCAAATCATACACATTGACTGCCAGATTTTAACAAATTAAATTCCACCAATATGTGCACAGAAGACCACCCACACAACTATCAAGTCTTCCATCCCCTATGGTCTCATAATAAAAACATCTTAGATCATTTCTTTATTTTCCACTGATAAATTATCATTAAATTGCTGAACTGTATTATTTTCTGCTTTCTTGGTTCAACAAACTCCTGCCATTCTTTTGCTTTAACCGAAGTCATATCTTTTGAAATAGAGGTTATAAATATTTCAGTATCCCATTCCATGCTTGGCTTGGAGTCTTCTTGGCCTTCTGAATACAATGCCTGCTACTTACGCAGTCTTCTTGGAGGCAGGTGATTGTGCCTTGTGGTAGCTCCACTGTGTCCCAGGACTCTTTGTGGAGCACCAGTCCCTTCATGGTCTTGCTCAAGTTGTTTTTTCCACAGAAAATGCTCTTTTCAGCCCTGGGTGCTTCTTCAGATGGACTCAATTTTCCTCTACAATAATTTGTCATTTCATGTCAAACTGTAGTCAGGTTTTCTACTATTTTTACTCATGATAACACTGTATATTAAATATTTCTTCAGTGATTTGATTAGGCGGTTATAAATGTAAGGAACCCACTGAAGTATTTAGCTCTAGATCTTACAAACGAAGAAACTATGGCACTCACCATTAAGGTTTATATTTCAAGACATAATTTGCTTATTGTCAGAGACATACATACATATGTACTTTTGTTGTTTGAATGTCTTGGTAATTAATTATTGCCATATAGCTATTATCAGTACTTGTACAATATATATTTTGCTCTGGTATATACCAGAGTGATCTGCAGGGCTACTTAAATTACAGTTTGTAGGATTATCTTACTCATTTCTCATTCAGTAGTTTTAAGGCACAGTCTAAGAATCTGTTTTAATTAGTTCACAGGTGATGTTGTAACATTCATCCAGGAACCATCCTTACTGGACAACTGGCTCAAGCTGTAGCTGAAAAAATATAACAAGCTATCATAAAAGGTGTAATATCTCTGTCCTTGGTTATTTATATTAAAATTTAACAACCACTGTTATAATATAAGGAGAAAAATAATCATTTGTATTATTTTCACTTTTGCTTTCTTAATCATTATGCATAAAACACTAGCTTTTCATTTTGCACACTTGTTTAATGGATTAGCAGTGCACTGTTTTGATAATTCCGACAATTGAGATGTTTTTCCTTATACTAGCAGTTAAACTATCAACTTATTCAATAATAAAACAAATATGAATTTCAGGGTATAGAAAAGGTAAAGAATACTCAATAATCACTCTTCATCACCATTGGGAGAAGTCTATCAATAGGCTTAAATGTCATCTCTCTCAAGAATTTCTCAGAGATGCAAAGCTCATAGCATTGTATAAATGAGTGGGTTGCTGCAGAAATTATCTCAGATCAGATTAAGGGAATGATCTGCTTGAAATTCTCTCTCCTTGAAATTCTTGCGGCTAATGCAATGTACTAAACCAATACCTTTCTTTGGCACTCCTTTAGTTGAACAGTAATCGGGAAATTCCTGTATAACTCCAAAGAAAATCATGTTTTCAAACAGAAAAGCTCTTTTGCAGGAGACCTATGCAGGCATTCTATCACTAATCCTTGAGACGCTGTATGCCATCTGTTATTTTGGGATATTTTCAACATGTTAAGTTTTTTTTTTTAAGTGCCATTATAAATGTAAACAAAGCTGCTTATCTTAGAGGCACTAGTCAGCATGGAAGCAAAGAACTGAGAGAATCAGAGAATGTGTCTAAATAAACACTGGGGATCCGAGATTCATTTATTTAACACCTACTTAATTATGGAACAGGAGAAAAATCTCAAAATATAAACGACTTATGTGTAATTCAATTTTTTATTAAGTATATTCAGAACTACTTAAAAAACATCAGTTCAGAGTAGATTTCTGAACATCAGCACAATAACCTATTGGAAAGTTAACTCCAGCTGATGACATATTACAGTTATGACTACTGCCTGAACAGGATCTTAGCAGCATTCCATGGAAGAAAATGCAGTCTTATGGGGAGATTTTGCACATTTTAAAGTCCCTTTCAGTGCAAACCAATGAAACCTTGGTTAGGATTAGGTAAGATTCAAGATATGGTCTCAGCAGACACAATATTGTAAGGACAGGCTAAGGAATGAAAACAAAGTCCAACAACTCATGTTGTGTAAATTGCTATTTGCTCTTTTTCCTTTGAAGGGTGAGTATTTATTAAAACCAAAAACTCCTGCTATAAAGTAATTCATCATTTTTAATCTTCTGGGTAAGCATTTTCTGAAATTGTGAGGTTAAATTCATGCATATCAAAGACTATTTGGTGTATGTTAAAGTACATAGTAAGCTGTATAGCTGGTTCTGATTCTGAAATCAATGAAAAATTGAATGATAACTAACCTTTCCTGAACTGAGACACACTTTGAATTTATCTTCATTAGGCCATTCCAGATTACTATAACTTTAGCTATTTCTGGCACAGTGTGAAATATGAATATTGAGTCCTGTGGTCATGGACCTATTTCTACATTTCTTTTTATGTGAGTTGCAATATTAAGTGGTGTGTTTTGTAATATTCTAAGACTGAGGAGGAGTCATTCTTTTATCCACAAATCGTACTGCTAGGTGAGGCACTGTGAACAAGAAAAGCATAGGCATATTCTTGTCTGGATAAACCATCGGTCTATCAAAGATGGGAAAGGAACATGTAATTGAATTCTAGCCAAGTGGCTAATTCAGGAACAATGCCATGTTTAAGGCACAATATTTGTTTCTACTGTAAAATATTTGACTCTAGGAGCCGTCAATAGCTAAATCAAATTTAGGGACAGAGTGAACTGGAACAGTGCAATTCAATCCTGCAATACTCATTTGCTGGATCGAGGTCTGCCAATGTCATCAGGCTGGTCATATGCCCATTGTGCGAGTTCACAACTGACCTAGAATGAAGGCTAACTCATGTCATTCCTCAAGCCATTTTATTATGCTGCCTAATGTCTTTCTTGAAATGAAAATCTTCTGGGTAATGTTAGTGCATCTGTGCTCAATGCTTTACTGTGTTGTTCAGTGTCTCCTTTGCAATTACTATGTTCTGTGGATATGAATGTGTTATATATAAATATTTACGTACTGCATCCACAACGGAATCTCTATCCATCTAGTTCTACCTCAGAATTGCTTAATCTCCAGCTTTTTATTGCTTTTCTTTCTGGGCTTCATACAAAACAGCCAGTCTATTAAAAACTGAAAATAAGTGTGGATTCTCACTTTAGATCATTTCTGAGTGTTCACACCAAGATGTAACCAAACAAATTGCAACCCTTTCCACCGTCTTCCAAGGATATCTATAAATATAACTCTAAGACAACCCCTGTCCACTTTTGGCTTGGATCCATGTATCCAGGTAACTTATATATAAACCAAGTTTGGGCTTTTTTCTTCTTCTTCGCCTGGTTGTACAGAGCCCCTTGTTGGCTGCACATCTAACAAGGGAAGGCCTCTGCATGAATATAGGAGGATTCTGGGCATTCTAGTCATACAGGTTATTTATAATTTAGAGTCCTACTCCACCGGACCTTGTGTAGCATTTCCTTCTTAATGAACTACTATTAAGTCATTATAATTGTTTAACTTGGAGGCTACAATAAAACACTATTGACAGTGGGTTTTTCTAGATATCTGGTCAAGTGTGTCTTGTTTTGTGCTTCTCCACCAAGATCTATATACAGGCCAGGGACCATTTTTCAGAAAGAATATATTCCCTTATCACAGATGGCATAATCTTTGTCCAAACCCCAGGGAAATGTGTTGAAAGTATCTCACAGGTCTTTCTATGAATAAATGAACAACATTTTCCACCACCGATACACACAATTGTATAGGTCTGGCAGATTATATGATCTCACTCTGACAACACTGTCAATATTGTGATCTACAGTGCTTTCATTTCATTTCATTTCATTTCATTTCATTTCATTTCATTATTTCATTTCATTTTTCCAGTCCAGGTCTCATCAAGGCTGGTAGCACTCCATTTTATCCAACCAGAAGAGAAATACAAGTGCTGTGGTTTCTTTTATAAGTAGGTAGTACACAATTCTCTTTACCGTTGTAAAAAGTTTAAGAAAAAAAATGGAAAGAAATAGAGATAGTTCATCTTGTACATAAGTCAGGGACTGACAGTTCCAAATTTTCTAAAGAAATTTGCAGTAGTGGAGACATTTTCTGACAAATATCACATCTGATGTTATGAGCTACAGTCTTTGAATATTAAAGCAATGTAACCACTATACTTATCAGTCTTATTGGCTTAACGAAAATACCTGAGAAAAATTACTTTTGGAGGAAGAAAGTTCCTATTGGCTGACAGTTTTGGAAATTCACATTTCAAGATATTGTTAGTCCCATAAGTCTAGTGATAGAATGTAATGGATCACACACAAGAGGATCATATGGTGAATCTGAAAGCAGAGAGAAAGTGGATGGATCTGATGCAAGCCTCAAGTCTCCTATCCTAGAACTACTTCCTGAAAGTATCCTCCTCTCAGTGGTCCAGGGATCTCCCACAACATAAACTTCCTAAACCCCTAATTGCATCAAACTTCCAACCTTAATTTATCAGTAATTAACATCAATCTATTATTAATTAATATAAGACTTTGGGGACTAAACATTTAAATGGGTGTGGTGCCAAATCATGTTTAGTTCATAGTATCTGTACTTAAAATTAAATTTAAATTAAATATGGGAGCTCGGTGTGGGGTGTGTGTGTGAGACAAAGAGAGAGAGGCAGAGAGAGACTTAGACAATAGTGATGTGTGCTTTTTTAAGACAATGGTTCCATGGGCAGCACCATCTAAGCACGGAATCTCATTCTGAAAGAACACAAGACTTCATCTTTTCCAGGACTTCTCCTCACCTCTAGTAGCATCCTGTACCTCAAATATATTGTCTAAAATCTCAAATGTAGAGAAATATCACTTCATCTCCTTTTAGTGTGTGTGTGTGTGTGTGTGTGTGTGTGCGTGTGTGTCCCATGATCATCTATGCAGTACATTTATCCTGGGGAAAGTCACCGGCATGAGAGCTCGATTCAGCCACTTGAGCTATGACTGGCCATAAGCTTGTCTATTCGTTTCCTAACAAATAACCACATTTTTAAAATACGTCCCAAATTCAATCTCTTATTCCATAAATCTAATATTCCAGATGACATTTACTGGTCATTATGGTAACAGATGGTCTGTGTCCTTTTTGAGACTTGAGCGAATAATCTTTTTTTTTTTCCTTTTCTAGGCTGTCTTCTCTTCTTAGATAGTACCATCTTCCTCTTCAAATTGCTCTTTTCCCACTGTTTCTGTCTTCACATTACTTCCTATTTTCCTATAGTCACTTGTTTTGCCAGTACTGGAACTAAGTCTATTTAGGCTGAAAAATGCTTCGATAAGAGGGTGCCCATCTGATTTAATGGGAGTGCTTCTAGTAAATTCAAAGGACCAATTTCCGACTTGCAAGTTCTGAGTTGTGGCATGGGGAATTATGATTGGAAAAGCCATTAAAGGCATCATGAACTACAGTATGACATATAAAAATATTTCCAATGGTTTAGACTAGAAGAAAATAAAATTTTTTTACTACCTAAAAGTAGCTGTGTAAAAGTGGGGACTCTCATATTTTTAATTAGAATCAACTATCTTACTGAAATAATTGCTGCTTCCCAAAATTCTCATCATCAAATTTGCAACTTTAGTAATATGCTTTTGGAAAGAATTGTATATTATGTGTTACTGAAAATTTGTTACTAAGAAAAATAACTTTAAAATTAAACTTTTTATTTTGAGACTATTATTGAAAATTTTTATAATCTTATTTTTCTCCTAACTTAATTTGAAAGAACAAATCCATTTGAAAATATAACCAAACATGAATAATTATTGTGGAATAATACAGATCATGTTTCTAACATTCCTGTGCAGTAGTAAAAGAGCAACATGAAATGGTTCAAAAGTTCAGTCTGAACAAACATTTAAGATGGATGTGTGATACTCTGTTGATTCTTAGCCAAACCTCCCAACTCTTTTAAGTCTGCACAGTTGACTGGAATTCTTAAACAGTTGGTCTTACAATCCTCCTGGCAGCTTTTTAACCTTGATTCTGTTGGGCCAGCCAAGAAGGAGAGAGAGGAGAAAAAACAGGATATGAGGGAGAAAGAAGGAGAAAGCAAGAGAACACATGACTTTCTTAAATGTGATAATTCTAATATGTTTATAATTAACAAATTATGTTTTTTGAAAAAAGAAAATAATTGTGGGTTAGAAGCCATATGCAAAAATAAGGAAGCATTCTGGCTCTACGTACATTAAAAAACATCATCATATCCTTTTAAGTATTTGTGACAGTTTTCCTCCTTCCTTGCAACCAGTTCTCCCCAGAATAAAACTCTTTTTTTTCCCCACTCACAGGTCCCAAAGAAAGAGATGAGGCAGGCCCCAGTGCAATAGCCTAGAAGGTAAAGTCCTCACCTTGCATGCACCAGAATCCCATAAGGGTGCTGGTTCTAATTCTGGTAGCCCTGCTTCTCATCCAGCTCCCTGCTTGTGGCCTAGAAAAGCAGTTTAGGAAGGCTCAAAGCCTTGGGACCCTGCACCCGCATGGGAGACCCGAAAGAGGCTCCAGGCTCCTGGCTTTGGATATGCAAAGGTCTGGCCTTTGCAGTTGTTTGGGAAGTAAATCTATGGATGGAAGATATTACTTTCTGTCTTTCCTCCTCTCTGTTTATCTGACTTTTCCATTTTAAAAAAAAAGAAGAAATGAAAGAAAGAGATGAGGCAGGTCGTGTTTGGTTTGATAGGTTTCTTGAATAGCACTACAGAGGATAACCTGAACAGAAATGTTCCTGTGCTACAGATTCTGTTGTAAATCCCAGATCACACTCCTGATGTCCTAAAAATATTGAAGGAAAATAACGATTTAATAATAATAGTCATTAGTTTTATAAAACTTCCATATGATGGCAGTTATCCTAAGTGTTTTGAATATTTTAAAACTAGTTACCATTTAAATTCAGCTCCAAGAATTAAGTACTATTATTATCTTCATTTTTAAGATGAAATAAAGCTGTTCTGTCTAGAAATCTATGTCCAGTAACACTCTATCTTCTAGCTCTTTCAAACTATGTATGTTGTACATGAAGCTATTCTCTTTTCTGTTTTGTGTGGGAATTTTGTAAACATCATTCCAGCATTCTCACTGATTTCCTGTCAATCACTCAGCACCTGAGCTCATCCAAAGCAAATGTGTTCTTCCACAGATTCACTTAGGTGCCTATACTTTGCAATGGGGACTACTTTCAGAACAGATCTATATTTTCTCATGGCTTGTGTGATTTGGCAGAAATTTCATCTTTTCTCTCTGCATTCCTAGATTGAAGATCAGCACTTTCTGGGAGTATTTTTTTTATGACATCAGACATGTTCTATATCTGTGCTGACCAATAGAATAATCCCTCAGTCATGTCTAGCAACTGTAGCTAATGTATCTGTTGTACTGATTTTTTAAAAATTGCTTAACTTTTGCTAATTTAAAATTGAATAGTCACAACCAATTCCTTTATGGGACAGTACAATTTGAAAATATAGTTGACACCCAGAATTTATTGAATGAATGAAAGAGCTAACAAATTCTGGTGAATGTAGGTCATCAGAATAAAGAGGGGGGAGAGAGAAAGCTGGTAAAGACACCGGTGATGAAGATAGGTATCATGCCCATGTATAAACATCAACCTTGTGGTAGAAGTGGTAATAAAACCAAAGGCTCAGTTAAGCTGCTTGATAAAATGATTTTGAAAGCAACATTCTGGGGTTATTTGACTACTGTGAGCTTCTTAATTTTCCAATGTTAATGTTCACACCTCCATGTTTATGTAAATGATTTACATCAGAAATTCAAATCATTACTTTGGATTTTGTTATCCATAGCAAAATGAAGCAATACATTTTGTAATATATTTTACATATGTATGACCTGATTCCATCCTTCTCACTGGAAATCATCTCTAATGCAACAAAGTATAAAATACATTAGGTAAGTTTCTAGAGAAGAAAGTCTTATTGGGTAGCTTACTTGTTTTTAGAAGAAATAATGTACTACAAACATGAATTCTCAACATGTTAACTCTTTAAGATGTTATAATAATTTTTCACTCTGCAAAAAGTTTTTCTGTGCTTGGGCACTTAGAATGTCTTAATTCTAAATTTAAAATAGATGCATTTGGAAAATATAACAAAGATAATACATTAATACATGTGATTTTACATTTATGAATTAATCAACATGATTATAGCTCTTATTTTCAGCTTATCATGAGCACATTGTACTGTGTTTATCTATCTCTTATGTTTATAGTACTCACTGGATCTGTGTAACATGTTTGTACGTACTCCACGATCTGTTTGCTAAACATTGTCAATCATTAATGCAATTTTAATTTTCCTATGTAAGCGTAGAACAATAGGTCTTTAAATTTTTTACCTTAAAATTTGTGTGTGTGTGTGAAATTTAACAAAATGCATCAATACCTCAGTAATGAATAATTTCATGTGCTTCTGATAAGATATATCAATAAAAAAAACTGCCAGCAAGTAGATGCAGGGCAAGTTAAATAGTTGTTTATGGTTTCTGTTTCATGAGATGATCCTTTACAGACTGACTTGTGCTGCAGGAGCTCTCTTCTGGGAGGAGCTGCATCAGTGATGGTCAGCAGCCCACTGAGGATCGTCTTAGAGGGAACGACCAGCATCGTATGGGTATTTACTATGAATGTAGTTTGTATGTATCACACAAGTGCATTCCACAAAACGCTGTTTTAATTCTGCCAATTTGAAAACAATGTGCTACTAGTTTTCATTCAACAAAAGATGGGTTGGAGTCTTTTATACTTTTAGTGACCTCTGCACTTTTTGTCTTGGATTAATTCTCTCCTCACCCTCTCTTCCTGTCTCCCCTCCCCACTCCACCTCTACCCAATGGCATTTTTTATTTCAAATGGATTGAAATAAAATATGTAAAAATTTAAGTAAATTAAAAGCTTATTTCTAATTGATTGGAGATCATCTTTTCCTAATAACAATAACATATCACATGTTCTAAAAATGATTTGATTTTAACTTAAAATAATGTATTGAGTGTGTGTCAGTTATTATCCTAGGTTAGGGTGAATATTAAAACAACCCTCTAAGGTATAGGTTGTTCGCAGACAAGGAATTGCTGAAAGTAACAAAAGTAACTTCTCAAAGATTACATCTGGAGTTGAGATTTGCAACAAGCAAGCTGAAGGTCAAAGCTGCTTTCTAACCACAAAAAGAGACGTTATTATTAAGTAAAAAGTTTAGGAAAGCTGGCATGAGCTTCTAAAATGGTAAAGCATTGAGGTGACATTTTGTAAATCAAAGAAAAGTAAACCAATTAAGTAACTGAAAGAGTAGGACAGGCTGGAGGAATTACTCCATTACCCACTTTCAATGTAATATTTTCATTTCATTATGTTAAGGCTATTGCTCTGGGACCTCAGTGTCTTTTCAATCGTGTTATACATTCTGCACAATTAAGGTGAAGAATGTGTGTGGTAACAACTGATGAAGTGACTGAAGTAAAGTAATTGTGAGCGGCATTAGGTATACGTTGGAAAGCCTGGATATTTGTAGAAGTAATGGCAAAATGCCAGATATATGACCCATCACGGATAAAATTTGAAGAATCTTAATGTAGTTTGTTCCAGCCTGGACTGTAGATTTTAAGCAGCAGTGCAGATATTTTTTTTTTTAATATGACTACCCACCAACAAAGGGGTGATCCACGAAATCAAAAATGTCTAAGCCAGACTTCTTTATCATTAAAACTTTTTGTTCTGCAAAATACAGTTTCAGAGGCTAAATGGGTATATTAAAATTCTGATAAAATACAAGTAATAAAATATAGGAAGAACTTTTACAGTCAACAAAAGGTGAAAAAACCGAATTTGACATGTGTGCCTAGTGGCTGGCTTTGTGTCTTAGCAGGATTGGGCAATGCCAGTAGCCTATGAATTACCGTTTGAGTCCTGGCCTCTGCACTTCCAATCCAGCTTCCTGGTGATGTGCCTGGGGAAGCATGGAGGATAGCCATGTCCTTGTGTTCCTGCATCCAGATGGGGCACCTGGACAAAGCTCCTGGCTTGCCTGGCTCAGCCCTGGCTGTTCAGCCTGGTTTTTGTTTTTTGTTTTTTGTTTTTTTAATGGGGAGGGAGCTGCTTAAAAGATATCTCACCATGACAAACTAGCATATGAAATTATAAATTAAAACAATAAAACATTATGATTCATCTATTTAAGTATAAGACCAAGTTCCAGAAAGGATGAGGAACAACAACCATCTGTGGTTTTCCAGGGAGCAGGAGAGGCAGTTGTTTTACTTTTCGTCCCCAAGGTTTGGAGCAGGCAGAACAGGGAATAGTACAGTGTCTGTTCCAGAGACATCTGTGAGCATCAGAGTTCCCGTGACACTACATTTATCCATCCCCACAGCAGCAGTAGTAAGAATAGGTGTAGTCATACTCGGGCTAAGGGTGGAACAAAGCCAGTCGGATCTTGAAGGTAGGTTCTCATCCAAGTGGCACATGGGAACTGTGTTCCACATACTGACCGGTCAAACTGTCCAGAGAGTGGGAAGCTGATTTTTCAGAAAGTCTAGAGAGCAGAGGGCCTCAAGCTCACACACAAACCTGGACATGTATTGCTCAACAGGTACTTCTGCATGATGCCTTTCTCATAATACATTCAGAGTGGGTCACAAAATCTACTGTAAGTTGCTTAAATTAACTGGAGACAAGCCCTTAAGGGATTGTGGGGCACCAGCCTCAAAATGCATTCCCCACCAATGTGAGGCCATTGGCTTCAAGATTTTTCACAGAGCCAAGCCAACGCTAACACCATGGCCTTGAACCTCTGAAACTATGAAGTACATAAAACCTTTATCTGATAACGTTAACCTATCTTGGATATTTCTTTTCTGTAAAGAGAAATTCCCTAAACAGCAAAGGAGTGGATAAACTGTGGAACAGCCAAATAATGGGATATTAATCATTACTCAAACTATGGAAAGTCATGAAGGAAACTTCAGAACACATTAGAAGGTGAAAAAGCTAGGCTGAAGACATTGCACACTACATGATTCTAATTATTTGACATTATGGAAAAGGCAACATTAGGAAGATGAATAAAGGATCTGTGTTGGCAGTTCTTAGCAGGGAAACAGAGATGGAAACCCAGAAGAATGGCAGTGAAACTACTGTATTGCATGTTATTACTGTAATACACCTCATTATATAGTTTTCTAAACACTTGGAATACCAAATCCAAGAGTGAATTTTAATGAAACTCCAGACTTTGAGTGATCATGACGCCACAGTATTGGGTCATCATTTCTGACAACGCTGCTGACTTTGGTGACTGGAGACGGCCGGTGATAGATACTATCACAGACTTGCCAATTTGCTCATGTTTGGAGAAAAATGTATAGTAAGCTCTGAATTTTCCTCTCAGTTTTGCTAAAGCTTTCCTAAGTAAGTAAAAGTTTTTTTTTTTTTTTTTTTTTTTTTTAGAAAAGCACAGCCAGATCCATCATAGACAAACAGGTCAGAATGTGGAAGGATGGGTCCTAGGTGTTGGTGCATGAGTCTTTTTCTAGTGACTCTAACGTGGAGTAGAAGTTTTCTTTGGAAACTGGATATTTTCTCTGGCCCTCATCCTCCTCCTTTTTAGAATACCAGTACGATTTTCCTTTATGGAGAATGAAGTTGAAAACGGTGGTGTTGTGTTTTCAGATGTAGCGTATCCTCACATGCTCTGCCTCCAGCTCTACCAAACCTCCCCTCATCCTCCTTGTCTCTGCACAGGATGGAGAGTAGGAACAAACACCTCGCTCATTTGGCTAGATTCTAAAATCCTGGCATCTGTTTGGAGAGACATTTTGTCATTTATGGATAATAAAACCTGACTTTGGAAGACATGTGTATTTTATTTAACTCTTGACCACAAACAAAAAATAATTTTTCTTGGCAACTTGCTTAAATAATCCTCAAATAGAACTGCTTGTCTGGCTAGTGGCCATTCTAATGTGATCTTTTAGAACTGTTTCTACAAACAGGAAAAGGACAGCCAAAGTTTTCAGTTAACGAAGCACAAACTGTCACAACACAATCTGATTCCAAGATTTTGGGAAAGATGCATTCCTTTTGCTAAAACTTTCACTTTCACACATGGTTTTAATAATGTTTGCATGTTTAAACTTACCCATCCTGAATTATAAGCACAGATACATATTCCTACCCTGAGGATAGTTTCTAAGATCTCTGCTGTTACCATTTAAAATCCAGAAATTATGACAGGCTCCTGTTAAAATACTATAACCTACAAGTATAGGCTGTACACTATACTATAACATACTAGTATATATACTATTACATATTTGAAGTGGTTAGACATTTTTATTTAAAATTATTATATATTATGTTGAATATATGTCTTTTGTGAATTTATTTTGAATTTATTTTCTATTAAATAATATTCACATATTAGTAGTATGTACATATGTAGTACCAATGTAGCACGCATGTAGTACTTTTAAAGATTGTGATGATATATTGAATTCAAGCAAAGGATTTTAAACGTTTTCTCTGTTATGAAGTTATTATGAATCCTCCAATACAAAATCCCATAAGACAAGCAACATTTTTGAAGATTACAAAAGAAAAATAGATCTGTTTAGTGGCTGGTGTTGCAGTGTATGGGGTTAAGCTACTACCTGCAAATCCGGCATCTCACATAGATGCCAGTTTGGATCCTGGCTGCTTCACTTTGTATCCATCTCCCTGCTAAAGGCCCGGGAAAGCAGCAGAAGGTGGCCCAAGTGCTTTAGGCCCTGCCATGACATGGAAGATGAAGAAGAAGCTCCTGGCTCTTGGCTTTGACCTGGCTCACCCCTGTCACTACGGTCTTCTCCAGTGAACTAGTATTTGGAGGTTCTCTCTCTCTACTTCTTTCTCTGTCTCTCAGTTTCATTGTCTCTGTAACTCTGCCATTCAAACAAATGCATCTTTCAAAAAAAATTTTTAAAGGTTGGTTTTAGTTGTGACTTTTTTTTTATTAATTATTTTGCATTATGTGACAGTTTCATAGGCTCTGGGAATCCCCCCACCCCTCCCCACGCCCCTCCCCCCTGGTGGATTCCTCCACCTTGGTGCAGTATTACAGTTCAAATTCAATCAAGATTCTTTCCTTGCAAACATATACCAAACATAGAGTCCAGCTACTTATTGTCCAGATGGGTTGAACAGTTTCTTGGGGAGACCATTTCTGGTCCAAAGTTAGAGCTGGTAGAATATCATCACAGTCAATTAAGAGTCCCAATATAACATTAACAGCAATTTGTAACATTATGGAATTGACATGGTTTTGAGTAACCAGTATGTTAAAAAAAAAAAAAAAAAAAAACAAGTTCTTAACCACAACCTATGATTTGCTCATTGACATTTCAATTTTAGTTTGTATACAGGACCGGCTGCTATATACCTTAAAATGGCTATAAGGTACCATTCAGCTGTCTTGTGTCTATTTCATTTTAGTATTTAGTCATTTGTTGTGTTGAAGTATAATTTTACTGATCTTGGCAGATTTTAGGATAATCTAGACTGGCTTGTAACTCTAACAAGACATTTGTCAACAATTAAGGTGCAGAACATTTTTTTTGGGGGGGTGTGCAGGAAAGTCCCCAACACCACGGTGAAGAGTGACTAATCTTTGTGTCCCACCCAGCGAGGCATGAGCAAATCCATGCCAGCTCTTTCCTGTCAAGTTGTGACTTTCAAGCAATACCCAGCATCATCATTATTCTAGTTCTGCACTTTAAGTATATAATTTCTTACACCTGAATCAAATAGATAGGTGTTTACAAACAATTCAGATGCACTACTATAATTGTGTCAAATTAAATACAAGTAAATGTAAAAACATGTTTAAAAATAAGCACTATTTTCAGTGCAATACTTCATGATACAAGTATGTTTTCTATTTTGTGAAAAGATTTAAAAGCTCTCTTAATTATTGAGCATTTCTCATTCATGCAAGTGCTTATTTTCAGATTACTAATTGGCACTGACACTTGAGGAAAAATTAGATTGATATTTAAAGTATAAGACATTACCCATGGAATATTAATACAAATCAGTTCTCATTAATTGTAGTAAAGTACATGGGAGAAACAAAGAACTGATTTACAAGGACTAATTTGTTTGCAGTATTGAAACGTATTACGCAGTATAAAATGAGACATAGTGCACCTGTGAGTCTCCATGGGCTTCTCTCTAATCAGTCTCCACAACCCCTAGCAAGCCACCACCTGCTGACCCTGGAGTATAATTTTTTTTCCCAGAGTATAATTTTAAGAGAAACGTTTAGCACTAACTGATTGAGGCTGTCCCTTGCTAAATGCTGTGTGAATATATGCTAATTACAAAGTAGGTAAGATAACCTCACTACCAAATGGTTACTGTTCAGTGAAAGAATGAAATTAAAATGATTGCGTTGTAAGGTCAGAATATTGAAACAATATTGAAGTTCCTGGGTTAGAGCTGCAGTTCTGCTCCTGACTCTGAAATTCAAATTCTATTGTCATTGACCCTGGGAGTCAATAGGTTATGGCAATAATGGCAATAATTCCACCTCCCTGGTTGAGTCCCTGTCACTCACGTGGAGAACTGGCTTGAGTTCACATCTTCTGACTTTGGCCTGGCCCTTGCAGTAGAGGGCATTTTTGAAGTAAATGTTACGTCTTTGTCCATCTCTCTTTTTTCTTTGTCTCTGCCTCTGTCCTGGAAGTAAACAAATATAAATTTTAAAGTGTTTTTGTAAAAAGAATATTTAAAGAAATGTATTACAAGAAAATTCTGACACACAAGAAAAACTGTCTGTTGCAGGCACAGTTGACTGATGATCTGACAGTTGTTCCCTGTCTCCCTCTGCTCCAGTCTCTTGCGCTGTCCTCTTTCTGACTGAACCTTATACCAGTTCATTTGAAAGCAGAAGGCAACCTGTGTAACCAAATTCAGTTGGATTCATAAAAATTTCCTCTGCTTTTTACTGTTTGCTTTAATAATAAACATGTGATTTAATTCTGTATCGTGACATCTGGAGCAATGTATCCTGATAGATTGGAATGATTTCTTTAGTCCTAGAAAGTTTGTCATGAAGCACCATATCTTCTTTCCCTTCTCGATGTTAGATGTTTAATGTGAGACTAAAATGCTTGGAAATATGACATCCATTATGCGACAAAAGAGGACAAACATCGGCACACTGAGCACAGCAAAAAAAAAAAGATGAAAATTAGATTTTCTGGATCTCATAAGGACAAATAATCTGAAACTGTAACTATGCTATTCTGGACTTAGTATGTGAGGAGATAATAATGATAACAAGAATGTTAATTACAATCATAATTAGTCTGCTTTCGCTAGGCATGTTTTAGTAGCAGGTTCCACGCTGGAATATTAGAACTACATGTTCTCATGATGGGGCAGCGTGTCCTGTCAAGTACCATGTCCTTCGTACAATGCAACACCTAAAGCCATCCATGAAGCTGCTAAAATTTATTGTATAACAAAGTCTTAGGATTTTATGAGGTTAGCTTGTTGTTATTTTTGTGAACACAAATCTGGCTTACTTGCACATTTAAAGTGCTGATTATTTCTTTGAGATTTTGCTGTAACTCCTGCCTAGTAAATGGATTTTCTTTATAATTGACTTTGAGGTGCTCTAGGTCACCAATTGCTCTGTCCTCTGAATTTTAAGAGCTGAAGAATCTGCTTAGATTTGCCAATATGGATTCTATTTTTAGTGGTCACTCTATTTAATAGGTTAATACTGTTAGGTCGCTTATAGGGCTGTCAATGACTCATTTCCATTGACCTGCTATTGTGTTGTCCTTTCACAAACTCAGTGCCCCCACTCTGCCCCATTTGTTAGAAGGTCTATCTGCTTATAATATATTTTAACGTTTTTTGGTTCCATTTCTATTACCAAGTTATTCTGGATATGAGCCCTTTAAATTTTTATTTAAGGATGTAATAGTTTGTGAAAAGACAAAGGTTAAATTTTTCTACAACGATTTTCTTGAAGGCTTGTCTTTCCAAAGAGAGTGGCCTTCTACAAAGTGCCATGGGAACGTAGCTAAGTGACAAAGGTAATCAATATTGATGAGCAATGAACCAGTCCCATGATCATATAAACCATATCATACAGCAACCACATGATCATATACGAGGATGAACTGGCATTTCTCATCCATAAGAACTGACTGGTAGACTAGATAGAACTGATGCCCCAAGCATGTTATGTCTTATTGTTACTGAATGCCAGTAACAGTCTCAACATTGGTTTGGCTGGCATTCACTGATCATGTAGTCCATAGCTTAAGAATCAGGTTTCCTGCACAGATTTGTGATGTTCAGCTCCATTAATTCCTGTTGTGATCACCGAAAATGTGAAAAGCAACAGGAGAACTGCATGTACTACATTTTTTTCTCTGTGCTCTGTGTCACTGCCTATGATTGCCTGACACTTCTCAAACTGCTAGGTATTTAGGAAAGTTGGTCTAAAAGGGAAATAAGTCATTTTGCAGGAAATTATGTCCTTTTCAGAAAGTTTCTCAATGTCTATTCTCACAATAGGCAACCTTGTCGTTCAGCTGCATTGCTGCTATAAGCTATTTGAAGCTGAAGGCTGTAATTCTATTCCTCTTAGTGTCCATGATGCTTTTGGGACAATAGAAAGCAGCTCAGGAAAAATGAGCAGTGTAGATGGATCTCTTGTCATTCCTTCTGTATCCCCTGTGCTAGAACACCAGGAGTATCCTTACTCATTTTTCCTCTCTTAGCTTGTAGGCCTTTCTTCCTGTACCTCTTGTACCAAAAGACAGCTTGGGTTATCTTTTCTAAACCCAATATTCTAATGATGACTAATGAGATTTGGGAACATAATTCTAATAGCTCTGGTTTCTGTAACCAAATGTCTGATTGGCATCACTAGAACATAGTGACTTGTATTGTGACATTGACTGATTGTTCAGTATGATGCTTCAAGTTTGTAACCCAACTAAATCTGTTTTGGGATTTTATCTGAAGGGTGTCCTGCCAATCCACGGCTCAGGGTAAAATTTGCAGTAGGAGGGCTAATGCCAGCAACTCCTGCATTAAAAGGATTCTGTCAGAGCAGATAATAAGGCGATGGATGAGACCAGATTCTAAATCATGCAGTTCCCAGGTTTCCAGTTTGCCTAGAAATGCCTGTGACACTCCTTGCCACTGGGGCTCTCAGGAGTGTTCATTAGCTGAAACGTTTCAGCATTTGACAAATGCAAAAGCTTATATTACAAAGCTGGGGAAACTTTAAAAAAGCTTGCAAACATTGAATTAAGATATTTATTCCGGTGCAAAAATATTTTAAATATGTGCATATGAAGGATCTTCTAAAATTGTGCTTAAAATACATAAAAAACTGTGCCTGGAATTCCAAGAATCTTGCACAAACTTATTATAAAATCTCATGTCTTCATGAACTTTTTGAGGTATCTTTATATGTAGTTAGCATGGAACAGAGCGACAACTGAAGTTAGAAGTATAAAACATGTTAGGAATACATAACATGATGTGTTTCTCCAACTGGAGATTTTTCATTCTTTCTTTAAAGAAGGATTAATTAGGCAGGAAATAATTGATAATGCAGGGCATAGGAGGGATAATGGAGATGAATAAAATTTCCTGATAATACAAGAGGAATGATTGGCAAGTGAAAGTATTGTCACGTAAAAGTATTGATTTTTTTAGAAGATAAAACAGAAACTCATGGAAACTGGAAAAAAAAAAGGAATAGGAGTGTGAAGATAAAGATCTGTTTTTTTTTTTTTTTTTTTTTCCTTTCAAAAACATTTGCTCATCTGAAGGGCAGAGTTAGGGAGATAGAGAAAGTGAGAAAGAGATTTTCCATCTGCTGGTACACTTTCTGATTTGTCACAGTGATCAGGCTGGAGCCAGAAGCTCCATACAGGTCCCCTACATGCGTAGTAGAGATCCAAACACTTTGACCATCCAGGAAATAGAACAATGTCATTGCAGGAGATACTTAAAGAGGAACATCTTCTGTCTGATGATTTACTCATTCCTCTTGACCTCAACGGCAAGAGCCTAGCCTCTCTGAAGTCAGAAGCTTCTTCCAAATCTCCCAAGAGGGTACAGGGTCCCAATGTTTTTGACCATTCTCGACTGCTCTCCCGGGCCACAGGCAGGGTCCTGGATGAGCAGCGGGCCTGCTGGGATTAGAACCGGCACCTATATGGAAACCTGGCACGTTCAAGGCATGAGCTTTAGCCACTCGGCCACCATGCTGGGCCCACAAGAGATATTTAAATCAATTAGCTCAAGAAGTTGAGGGACATCCCACTTGATGATTTTAATTGGTGACATAATTGAATAGCATCAATAAACAGGAAAATAAGCAGGTTGTTGAGGTCACTTGGGGAATGAATCAGTAGACAGAAGATCTTGCCCTCAGTTTCTTCTCCTCTCTGTATTTTTTCCAATAAAAATAAATAAGTCTTTTTTTTTTTAAAGATTTATTTTATTTTTATTGCAAAGTCAGATATACTGAGAGGAGGAGAGATAGAGAGGAAGTGGAGCTGCCGGGATTAGAACCAGTGGCCATATGGGATCAAGGTGAGGACCTTAGCCACCAGGCCACGCTGCCGAGCCCAATAAATAAGTCTTTAAGACAAAAAATACGACCTAACTTGGAAAGGAAGAAAATAATTGTAGTACAGCTATGGTTAGAGAAAAGTCGGTGAAGTGAAATTCGTCAGAAGTTTTAAGAATGTTTCCTTTGAGAAGTGCTTTTTGTTTGTATTTAATTGCTAAGTTGCAATGGCAGTAAATTATAGTTAAAATGTGACCCAATAAATTGCTTTTGAAGGGGAAAGTAATACAACCAGTGATCAACTTCTAAGTAATTAAATGCATTTATAAGGCAAAATTTACTGTTACTTATGGTAAACATTGATTATCTGTGTTGTCATCTTTAAGCCTGGGAGTTCTCTACAGCTTTTTAATGGCTGGACTTGCTGCTTTCAATTCTCTCCAGATTTACTGGTGTTCAATTTTCAGTGCTTGTCCAGAGCTGCTGAACCATTCAGAAGGAAAGCTGCAATCTGTTTGACAAGAGTGGTGGCTGGGAAATAACTAGGAACAATTTGTTCTTCAGTTCTGCTGTAAACAGGGGAACCTTGAATAAATAATATAATCTTTTATTGACTATTTGTTTATAGGCCATTTTAATGACATATTATCTGATTCAGTGTCTCAAAATACTCCTAAATTGCAGTTCTTGAAACTAGTTTTAAAGCACAAGTACACACACGCAGTTTCCTTTCGTGCTTGATTTATCTTTTGCTCTTGAGGTGTTTTACTTGTTAAGGCTTCTTCTGTCCCCACAATGGCAAAATCATAGAATATGTTTTAATAATTGAAGTATAGACTTAAGGAAAATAACTTAGTTATACATTTCTGAAAGCCAAGCAGTATCACATACACAATCCCATAAAAAATATGAAGAATGAGTTGTGAAAATATAGACATAAGTCTGAAATCAGTACCTTATAATTTGTGTGGTAGTCCAATAAGATGTACTACTTACACCTGCAAACTTTAAATTTTACAAAAACACCATAGAAGTGACTGCTTCATACACTGGTTAGTAAATATGCCAATTGGCCAATTGATGTCTTAGAAAAGTTGAAACCTGATTGAGACATTTGTGCTGGGGTCCGTGCAGTGGGTGTGGATGACACAAAGGTGTGAAGAGAACAGCTCCCCTGTTTGGAAAAGCCTGGAAGAAGTCTCTGTGACCACCCTGACGCTGTTTTACCCCCTGGCTGCATGGACACTCAAGCACCCCACTAAGAATTCTGTAATCTATTGAGGCATTGTTGTTTGCCCCTGTGAGACTTTTTTTTTTAAAAGATTTTATCTTTTATTACAAAGTCAGATATACAGAGAGGAGGAGAAACAGAGAGGAAGATCTTCCCTCCGATGATTCACTCCCCAAGTGAGCCGCAACGGGCCAATGCGCGCCGATCCAATGCCGGGAACCAGGAACCTCTTCCAGGTCTCCCACGCGGGTACAGGGTCCCAATGCATTGGGCCGTCCTCGACTGCTTTCCCAGGCCACAAGCAGGGAGCTGGATGGGAAGTGGAGCTACTGGGATTAGAACCGGCGCCCATATGGGATCCTGGGGCTTTCAAGGCGAGGACTTTAGCCGCTAGGCCACGCCGCCGAGCCCTGTGAGATGGTTTTTGCAACCGATGTGAGCTTGAGAGTTAATGCTACTGATAATGTCTTGGTGAGTGGGCCTTTGACAATTTACACACAGGAGCACAGTTAAGCCCATGCCATTTTTTGGACACCTTGTTGGGTACTTAACCATTGCCTCAGAATTTGACCCAGACATGCAGCACTCCTTCTGGGAAGGGGCTTGAAAATATTCTAAATTTTAATGCAAGTAATGGGAGTGAGAGCTGAAACTGCTATGGCAATAAATATAGTTATTGTTATCTCAAAGGATAGCCTGTTTTTGCAATTTTTTTGGAGCATAGAAAATGTAATTGTTTTAGCTGCTTTTATAATTTTAGCTAGAGGAATTAAGGATGCTTTTATTAAAGAAAATGTTTTTGATTATTCTTTCATTGTTTATGGGGTTGTAGAGGGATTTAACATTTGAAAATTTGTTTTAGATTTTACATTTTTTCCCTTGTAATCTATTTTCCCATTAAATAATGGGTAAATTGTAGAAATAGAAATGTGGTAGGAATTTACTATTGATTAGCAGGTAATCGCATGTGCCTTGGCGTTGGAGTCCTAGCTGTCACTCCATGGCTGTTACTGAAGAATGAATAATGGCTTGCTTTGAAGAATATGAATACAGTATTTTGCAGAATTATCTTTAGGGGCACCTGCTTAGCCCTGAAGTGCAGACAGAATGACCAAATGTCTGTCCATGCCCCCTTAGTCTTGAAGTAAAAAATAGAACAATTAGTTGTTTGTGTAGAAGCTTGTGAGGTGTCTGAGTAAATAAAAAGTACAGCTTCTTCTTGAGCTGTTGTGAGAGAGCACCAATTATCAGTGTCTGTGTCTTTCTTTATCGCCGACTCTACACACCCTTCCCAAGCTCCGAACTCGGCAGGAGCTGGACTCCGGCACATTTGACTTTTTTTATGGAAGGTATTTTGCTTAGTGGGGTTAGCCAAGAGAAGGAAGGTGTTTCAGGAAATGGGAACCATCGTGAAAGGAACAAAAAAGCGTGGGACTAGAAAAATATTGGAAAAGAGACTAAGTAAAACTCAAGAATGACAGGTGGTTTTCACACTTCTTATTCATTTGTGTCTTTTTAAATAAATCGTTAATAGATCATTGATGAGACATTTTGATGGTTTGTAAGCACCTGATCTTGTAATGTCCCTTTCAGCACTGTTTCTGCTACATCCTACGGGCATCAATGTTCTTGTTTTTGTTGTCATTTCTTCAGTGCCACATGGGTCATGGTAGCATCAATTTCTCAAGAAGGTTTATGATTTTCTTTTTCATCACTCTACCGAAGCATTGGTTATTCCGTAGCATGTTGTTTAACTTCATATTGATGTAAATTTTCTGTTTTTCTCATGTTGTGGATTGTATTTTCTGGCTCTGTATTTAAGGGGCTGTATAACAGAGGTGTAGCTGAGACTGACATGTCCAGATGTGGGGGCATAGTGCAATATATCTCTGCATCCAGACCAAAGATGGACTCCCAGTGAACCAGTTGAACATATCCTGACAGTGGGATGCTGGACTCTACGACATTACCCATGCCTGCAATGTTGGGAAACACTTCAATATCAGAATGATGGATTTATGACTGCTCATAAAAGACCACCTATTATAATTCTAGAGAGGAAATCAGTAGCATGGAGAGGAGAATTAGGAGGGGAATGGGAAACCCCAGAGTCTATGGAACTGTTTTAAAATAAATAAATAAATAAAATTTTTTAAAAAGTCACACTTAAAAGAACATGGTTTTCCCTGTGCTTATGGAGCTGTATCACAAAATAAATAGAGACAAGAATGACAGGTAGTATTGGCTATGAAAAAAAAGCTTAGTTCCATATCAAACAGCAGTAACTATATTAGAAAGTTGTCACCAAAACGAAACTTTTTTTTAATTAGAAATGTGATTTGTTTTAAGTATCTCCTGTAATGACATTGTTCTAGATAGTAATGACATTGTTCTAGATAGTAATGACATTGTTCTAGGTAGTGGCCAGTTAATATCCCTGATAGGCTAATCTTTCATTTAATTACTTTTTTGTTTAGATCATCTAATAATTATTTTTCTATATAGATGCATAACTGATAGGTGGATAGAGTCTTTTGAATATCACAACATTGTGTGTCTGTGTGTATCCAAGGTGGTAGAATTTAAATTTCTCGATGGAATGTTTCTTCTCCCAGAAGGGGGCAGCACAGATCTTGCATATAGAAACTAGATTTTTCTTCCAGAATGTCTCCATAGGCAAGTATTTAGAAAATGAAAGATTTTTTTTTTACCATAGCTTTCGTCAATAAGAATAAAAGAGTTAAGAGAAGATGACTTCTTAGAAATACACAAAGTTCTTCAAACAAGGGACCATGTTGTACTAATGAATGCAAGTTCTTTTCCCTATGTTTCAAATGGAAAATTAATTGTGTCAAATGTGCTTTCATCTTGTCATGCCCAGATCTCATGATAACATTCCACATTATTCAATCCTCCGCAATATTTCCTAAAATATTTAACGTATTTGAAAGTTCATTTTTATTCAATTAACTTCCATTAAATCAGTAGACAATGCTATTTGGATATAAACATGTAACAAGATTCAAAAGGTTTTCTCTTATGCAGACCTTGAAATGATATAAAATCACATAACAATAGCATGATTTTACCTGTTTATCTTTGTAAATTTATAAAATAAGATTGAATGGGGATTCCTATATGCTTCTACTATTAGTCATCATTAGCCTTCACATAAATTAGTAATCTGTAAGCTTTAAATGCATACGTCTTCAAATATACATGTCTTATACTTTGCCTTCAGTGCTCCTCTTACCGCCTCTGTAATTTTTGCATGTTGTATTCAGGCCATTTAGATCTGCCCTGTACAATCTAACCTTGGAACATTATGCAGGTGTCCAGCAAGATGGCTCAACTGACTAATCCTCTACCTCAAAGCATCGGAATCCCATTTGGGTGCCAATTCGTGTCTCATATGCTCCACTTCCCATCAGCTTCCTGCTTGTGGCCTGGAAAATCAGCAGAGGATGGACCAAAGCCTTGGGACCCTGCATGCATATGGGAGACCCAGAGACGCTCTTGGCAAATGGCTTCAGTTAGGCTCAACTCTGAGTATTGTGGCTATTTTGAGAGTGAACCAGTGGATGGAGGATCTTGCTCTTTGTCTTTCCAACTCTCGGTAAAATCTACATTTTTAAGAAAAATAAGTAAACTAAAAAGCATTATATAGATGTTGTTCTACCTTTCATTGTCTCATGTGGACCTCAAATTGTCTTCTAATTTAACTTTTGTATTTTTCTGTATTTATCTAATACCTTGGTCTTTAGTTCAATTGTTGTTTTACTAAAACTGCTTTAAGATTCTTTCTATAGAATATCACACTGATCACAGTGATCATAAAAACAATGATCAGGCACTAAAAAGTTTTGAATTAATACGGGAATTTGAGTATAAAATGTTTCTTGATATTACATTTGTGATGCTCCTGAAAGCAATGAAAACTAAGCTGCTTTATTGGACTTCAGTTTCTTCATTAGTATAATGATAGGATTTAGGTTTACTATAAAATTTCCTGGCTTCGTGACAGAACTATATTTGCAGACTCGGGGAATACTTACCACTATGAAGTATTGGCTGGTCTAGTGGCCAAGTGATTGAAATGTCCCAACTACCTTCCAAAATATATGATTCAATTTCACATTTTAATAAGCTGACATGTATTCTGTAGTTTGAACCCAGAGACATCACTAAACTGTGGAAGCTATTAAGTAATTGTCAGGGGTCTACCAACTAGAATGTAAAAAATGTTGCTACTACATATTTCAACAAAATTTCATGTTTTAAATTCTTCATTGTTCACTTCTTATTTGCTCTTATAACTACACTTGCTTAAATGAAATCTATTATACAATTAAAAGTATCAAATGCCTCAGCAGCATTTTTCTCAAACATTAATGATAAAAATAACTTAGGCTAATGATATTTAAGAGTAATGCTGATAATATCCAAAGACATAAACAATATATTCCTTCATATACTTTTATTTCTGAGATGAATGTATGGAATAAGATTTCAGTTTAGATTTGGGAAGATGTTTTGCTAAGATATACTAAATTATTTTATAAATAAATTTTTCACATTCAAAAATTATTGAAGAATTGTTATTATGAATATTTTAAAGATTTATTTTATTTTCATTGGAAAGGCAGATATACAAAGAGAGAGACAAAGAGGAAGATCTTCTGTCTGATGATTCACCCCCACACGGCTGCAGTGGCCGGAGCTGTGCCGATCCGAAGCCAGGAGCCTGGATCCCCTTCCTGGTCTCCCACAAGCGTGTAGGGTCCCAAGGTTTTTGTCCATCTTTGACTGCTTTTCCAGGGCACAGACAGGGTGCAGGGACCCAAAGGTACTCTTAGTTGCCTTCCCAGACCATGAGGTAAGGAGTGAACTGGAGCAGAAGCAGAGAAACTGAGACATAAACTGGAGCCCATATGGGATGCCGATTCTGCAGCTGGAAGAGTAATTTGCCGCCCCTACTAAATCATTTTGAAATCAGCACTCAAAACATAGTTGGCAGATTTAAAAATTTTTTATGAAATGTGAAATATAAATTTTATATTTGTACAATAATTAACATGAATGGTGATTTAACTTTTTATCATGAAAATATATTCCACTTTGAAACATGCATATAATTTATTCCAACATGAAAGTACATCTAGGCCAGCATGTTGGCGCGACTGGCTAATCCTCCATCTTCAAGTCCTAGGATCTATATTGGCACCAGTTCATGTCCTGGCTGCTCCACTTCAAATTTACTTCCTTGTTTATGATCTGGGAAATCAGTGGAGAATGGCCCAAGGCCTTGGGCCTGTGCATCTGAGTGGGAGACTCAGAAGAAGCTCCTGCATTTTAGTAGGCAGGGCTACAACTACTAAGGCCACTTGGGGAGTGAGCCAGTGAAGGGAAGATCTTTCCTTCTCTCTATAAATCTGCCTTTCTAGTAAAAATAAAAAAGTAAAAATAAAAATTTTAAAAAGGGATATCTACATTACATACAGTTCCCTAATTTTTATGTAATATATGAGCAGTTGGTTGAGAAAAATTATCAAACAAGTGATTTAATGTATTTTATTCACTAGTGACAGATCATGTTAAAATTACATCCCATTTTATTCAATTAGTCTAAGGTCTCAGAAAAAACAAAAATCGTAACTGTCAACTATGCTCAATCTATAACTCTAATTGTTTTGTAATCATTTTGTATCTGATCAGATTTCAATAATTTCATATATATACAGTTTATCCATGTAAAAATGAGTTTCAATTAAAATAGTTTTCTTTGCTATTATGATGGATTACACTGATACATTTTTTGATAGTACCATTAGTCTTGCATTCCTTGGATTAATGTTTTAATTAAACCATAATATATTTGATTTGTAGTACCTTACTAAAAGTTTTATGTCTTTTATTTTGTGAGGGACAGAGGGAAATGAATAGAAGAAGGAGAAGGTGAGAGGAGAGAGAGACAGTGAGGGCTATCATTTCTTGGTCTATTCCCCAAATGCCTAATCGGGCCAAATCATTTGGATAGCAAACAGAGGCACCTTAATCTGTTGACCATACATAAACCCTTTATCTATTTTTACAAGAGAGTTTAGACTGTAGGCATCCTCTTCTCTTCTCTTCTCTTCTCTTCTCTTCTCTTCTCTTCTCTTCTCTTCTCTTCTCTTCTCTTCTTTTCTTTTCCTGTCCTCTCCTCTAATTTTCTTTTCCCTTTTCTGTAGCAGGTAATACCAAACTGAATTAAGGTCAACTTCCTAAAGTTAAAATCATGAGTGCAGGAAGTTTGAGAGATTAAAGGAAGTCAGTGGCTTAACAGCAAGGATGTCTCAGTAAATGCCAGTTTCTCCTTTTTAAGTCAAAAGAGGTAATTCTCAAAGCATCTCACTTCCTCAATCCCTCTGCTTTTCTGCCATCTGGAGAAATGAAAGAGCTGGACCACAATGGTGTATATATCAGTGAGGAGGCATACGCCAAAAGATCTGATCTGTAAGACGAACTTGTAGAAAGCTTAGTTATTAAATGGTTCACCTGTGGCAGTAGTTCCATGAAGGAGGCAGTCAGAATCACAGAGTAGATTTTACAAGTTTTGAGGACTCTGGCATTACTGCAGGACACCTTGTCTTAAAAGACAGAAATTATCCCTTTACTAGAAGCTTAAAACTGGGGGAAAACTAGTAGGTTGATATTTACCCAGACTCTAAATATGCTTTTCTTGTGCTATACATAGACACAGAACACACAGCAACCTGGAGGATTGAATATAAAAACTGCTTTCATTAAACATGGCCAAGAGATTTTTTATCTTCTACAGGCAATTTTGGAACCTCTGGAGGTGGCTGTTATTTACTGCAGAGGGACACCAACAGGGAAACAGACCCAACATCAGAGGAAATACACCCGCAGTTGGGCAACAAAGAAGGATTCCCGGAAAGAGGTTCCAGAAATGCCTTTGAACTCCAGCCTCTACAGTAATCTGGAAGTTCCTACTATGCCTTGCCGGGGGGGGGCAGAAACGAACAACAATGACGTTATACTAAATGTCTCAATGGGTGGTCGACTTTGAGTCATAAAATTATGTTCCCAGTGGCCTTTCAGTGGAAACTATATATAAAAAAAATGTGAATCATTTTACCCATCTGGGAAAGAGGCTCTAATTCAAATAGTCATTCATGTCTTTGGAGGAAAAGAGCTTCACACTGTCATAAAGAATTGGATCCCATTCTGTCGTCTCTGTCTACAAAGTAACCTGGCAGGCACATCAAACCAGCTTCTCTTCTCACTGCTCTACAAAGGAATCTGCTCTAGTGAGGATTAGATGATAGATTTTAGTAATACACCCCCAACAAAATGTCACTAATAATGTATTAGTCCTCACTGCTTCTTTCACTGAATGAATAGAAATCTTTCTGATCTTATCATAAAACACACAAGAAGTAACCAAGTCCTACTGAAAGAAATTATTTCACGTTGTGTGTATTGAATGTCCTTTCAAAGTGACAATCGCTTCTCCTGTGTCTCCAGAATACTCAGACAGCCATTTCTCTGAGAATCTCTTACCACGCCTATGTCCCCCAGAAACCCCAATCAGGTCAAGGCTGAAAGGATCCGCCATTATCTCTATCCAAGCTATGTCAGGAGACACTGACTTCTGAGGTCTGTGTTGACCTCGTTATTTTGAGGATGACATTGAAGGCCACATTAAGATTTTCCCTTTGGATATATTGTATAGAAGGCCCTTTCTCACCCCCAACATCCTCTTTGGCTCATATATTTAAGATAAAATAGAGCCTATCGGTAATTTACGTCAGATACAGAAGGTTCTAACAGAATACAGCAATGTTTCTCTCAGCATCAAACTCAAAAGATCCTGAATAGCAGAATTTCCCATATCTAGTTTTGTTAAAAAAAGAAAAGAAAGTGAAGGAAAGGGTACCTTCTGACCAACTTCAACTGAAATGCAATCAACTATTACTTAATATTCCAACTGCAGCTAAATTACAAGGATTTGCAGCTGGGTACGTTTGGCAAGGATGACATCTCCATCGTTTGAGACTTCACAGGCGCCAGAGGCTGATTCTATGCACTCTCTGAGCCGTTTGAGGACCCTAAGCATATTTTCCAAAGGCCTGAAGTGGAATGTTTTGATTCTGACATAAGCTACTCCCCAAAGAGAGACACATCAAGGCGATTACACCTCTCAATTGATACACCTTCTCTTCTTTAGGAAATCATCATTGTCAGAAAAAAACTTGTTCATAGTTTTCTAGCATAGTAGCCAAAGGATAACTGTTTGCTGCCTCAGGTTACTTAGCTCATATGACAGTCAGACTTTAAAGAAACTACAAGATACTTCAGTGTTGAATGAAACCCCCTGTGTTTCCATTAACAACAGTGGATTCACAGAAAAAAGACAGCAAAAAGAAATCATTGCCTTTGTAAAGAGAAATGGTGCTCTAGCATATCATGAAGAAGTTACAGAAGGCTGGCCTTCCCCCCTTGACCTCACAGATGGAAGAACAGATGATAGGAGCAGGGGGTTAACCAGAAGAGGGCTGAGGTAACCAGCCCCTCTGCACCAAAGAGCTCACCTGATCTCAACCTCTCTCCCCACTTTGTGCTTTTGAAATTGCTATTTCAATAAAACCATACCCAAAACTGGTCCCATCTGAAAATACCCTATCTGACTGCAGATTACATCCTGGCAATCACCTATAGTTAATTACTTTGTAATAAAATGGCATCCTGACTCTCCTACTCCCATCAATCATCTGACACAAAGATACTTGCAAAGCTTCCAAAAAAGGCAAGAAAATGATACATATTCAAACACTGCTTTCTATAAATATTTCATTGGGCACAGCTCACCTTTGCCCAAGTTCATATTCTGTCTCAGGTGTATAACTTCACTTTGCAAATAAATCCTATTTCTCCATTGTATAATATTCTATTTCTGTGCCTTACTTGTGTCTTAATTTCTTTTTTAAAGATTTATTTGTTTTTACTGGAAAGTCAGATATGCAGAAAGGAGGAGAGACAGAGAGGGTATCTTCCATCTGATGATTCACTTTCCAAGTGGCTGCACCAGCCACAACTGAGCTGATCCAACACCAGTAGCCTGGAGCCTCCTCTGGGTCTCCCACGAGGGTGCAGGGTCCCAAGGTTTTAGGCCATTCTTGACTGCTTTTCCAGGCCACAAGCGAGGAACTGGATAGGAAACGGGGCTGCCTGGATTAGAACTTGCATGCATATGGTATCCCTGCCTGTGCAAGGAGAGGACTTTAGCCTCTAGGCTCCCATGCTTGGTCCTTATCTTTGAATTTCTTATTACATGGGAGATAAGGAACTAGACCCTATCATTCCAGGACAGTCTTTCATCTAATTTTAGCTCACTTTGAGTAATTATAGTTGTTAAGATATTCGAACAGCTTCCACCAAAGTGTGTACTTCAAGGATAGCTATAGTGAAGAATTTTTAACTTTTAAAAGATTTCCTGGGGAAAAACTTTTGGCATGGTGGTTAAGACAGTGCTTTGAACACTTACACCCAACACTGGAATATGACTCCAGTTTCCTACTAATGCGCACTCTGGAAGGCAACAGTGATTCAAGTATTCTTGTCTCTGCCACTCACCTGTGAATTCCAGATTCCTGACTTCAGGCTGGTCTCTCCCTGGTTGCTGTGGACAATACATATGAGGGAGGACATGTGGTATTTATCTTTTGGCGTCCGATTTGTTTCATTTAATGGAATCTCATCCAAATCCTTCCATTTTGCCACAAATGAGAAGATTTTATTCTTTTATATAGCTGGCCAATATTTCCTTGTGTACATGTAATGTTTTTATTATCCACTAATCTATTTGTGGGCAACTTACTCGATTCTTGATGACTGTGAATGGTGCTATAATAGACTTACTAGTGCAAGTATCTTGTTGATAAATGATTACCTTTCCTTTGAATATGTATACCAAGGAATGAGACTGAATCATATGGGAGTTTTGCTTCTATTTCTAAAGTCAATTTCATATTACTTTCCATAGTGGCTCTACTAATTTACAATCCTACTAACAGTATGGCAAAGTGTTTTTTGTTATATTCTTTCCAGCGTTTTAAAATGATTACTCTTTCTCTAGACAATTGGTTCTTTGCTTTTTAGTGAATAATTTATACTCTTTAAACTCTAAGATAATTCAGTGTATGAAACTATTCCATTTAAGAATATACTTTAATTATTTCTTTGAAAATAACATAGTGTTTTGAAGTTATAAAACTTAAAGTTGGAGAAACTTTACTTTGTCTTATTCATCATAGCTAAACACCTCAGAAACAAAATTGAGAAGTTTCTCAGATTAAATGTGTTATATAAACAAATGTGCCAAGGGAAAGATGTAATGAATTGAGGTAACTCAGGCAATTAACTTTCAAGTGTTGAGGCAATATCGCAGTGCTGTTGACTCTTTGGGATATAATTAAAGTATCCCCCCAAAACATACATTAAACTCTCAGATTCTAAAATATTTTAGCTAATTTGTAAGTTTGCCTCAACGTGAAAGCATAAATTATCTCCCATTAAAAAGACAAGTGTCACTCTATTTCTTAAATAATTCATAAAATGGCACAGAATTGATTTGTAAGAGATCCTTTAGAACCAACTAAAGGTTAAAAACAAAGATATTTGGAGGCAAACAATTTTCTCATTGGATTGTAACCTTCTGAAAAAGTTCCCTTTACACATTAAGATGTTTGTTTTAACTAGAGGATATCTTTATGCAAATTATCATAAAAAAGAGTTGGTGATCACATTCTTACATGTGAGGAGCTGTAAGTAAATTATTTGGGGAGAGAATTGATATTATATAGGTATCATAATAGAAATTCAGAGAATAAGTATAACAAGAAAAGTGTTTCTGGTTTGATCATTCATGTAGAATCAGTGAAGTTAAAAGGAATGCGTTGTGTAAACAAGTCATGGAATGATAATAAAAAATAGGAATACTGTGTAACTTATCTATTCCGTGTAAAACATTCTGCAAGTCCTTATTGGAGAAAATCATATGCAGAAACTTAGAAAAGTGTATGTATTTGAATATTCATTTGAACATTATTCACAGGAGTGAGGAGATGGATAAAATGATCTTCCAATATCAAAATAAGGCCAATAAAATACGCTCAGCCTGCCTCATTTATAATAGGAGTATGTACACAATTACCCTCTGCATTAACTTCTGTAATGTCATTTTGATATGCTGGAAGTTTCAAATGAATATAGCACTTATCTGTCAACATTTTTAAATCACTCTCAAATGAGGCTTAAAATTGCTATTTTTTACAAGTTTACTGATTAGAGAGTTAGAAACTTTCCAAAACCAAATGAGGACAAAAGCACCCCTTATTTTTTAGCACAGGCGTCTGAGGTCTATGACACTTATGTTTTTTTAGAATCATAAAGTAGTAAATTAGGGGAGGCTACTGGGATGCAAATCAATTCTCCCCTTGCTCTTCAGAGCTGTTTAGACTATCATGGTTCAGTTTCATATAAAGACCACATATTGAGCTACTATTCAAATTACTTGTAAGAGTAGCTAAAATTAAGATGTAAAAGGGACTCCTAAGCCATATATTTGAGTTGAGATGAACAGCACAAAGGTATAGTTGTATATTGTGTCAGCAGGGGTGCAAACTGAAAAGTGTTATGAGGCATCCTATATAAAGACACATCATCTGCCTAGCCCCAGGAGGATTTGCCATTGAAAGTCCTGACCCAAAGTGACCAATATTCTTTTTTTCTGTTTCAGATATCTCCATTTTCACAAGTTATTTTGAAAATGAAAATGTAAGAGGAAGGCCAGACAAAACTCATTTAAGAAGTGAAAAATGTCTGCAGCTGCCAGCTTATAAACTCAATCTTTAGGCATTTCCTATGAAATCATAGGGAATAATATCAAACATTGAGTTTGAAAACACCAAATGCTTACCAACATTGTCTTCAATGACAGAACTTAATGAAAAAAACTGAAATATGCTAATAAAAATGTCCACATCAGTGATTAGTAAAGAATTGATCTTCACTGTGAAATCACATTCCTTTTAAGATCTCCAAGATGCTCACTTCAACATAATGTTATCCAACATAGAGATGAATGATTTTATCATAAGTAATCGTCTGCAGAAGTTAGAAGAGCTGATCAATACAACATTAACTTTGATAATCCATCCATTAAACATACATGAAATGTAGACAAATGTCCTTAGCTCTTGATAATTAACTACAATGGCAATTTCTTCATTAATTATATAGTGTTGATTAACTGGTAGTTCCTCTCGGAATTAGTCATTGATTTGCATGATATAATGATGCTACTGAAAGAGAATTATTCTTATGTACTTGCAATTGTTCTATTGTATATAATTTAGCATTTGTCTGAAATGACAAAGTAAACATAAATTCTTATTATCTAGTTCAACAATCTGACAAATTCTACTTTTCCTGGACTTTAAATATATTTATAATACACTTTTAGAATTTTTTAAAAAGTTGTTTATTAACCTGTAAGTCAGAACCATATAGAGGGAGAAATGGAGTCAGATATCTGTATCAAATTCTTTCTATGAAAGATAGAAACAACCTTGTTTTTTTTTTTTTCTTTTGCTGAGGTTCAAACAACACTCATGCATCTCATTTCTGGAAAACTAAACTGGTAGAGATCACCACTCAACCCATCTGTCATTTTATCTTTTAAAATTTGGCTCTAGGTTCCTTTGGAAGATTTAGCTAACAGTAGTTTTGAAGCATATTAGCACAAAAGTTCACCTATTTTGAGTTTGCAGGTACTTATTTTCTCACAAATTAAATCTCTATCAATCAGCTCAATGTTGGAGAACATCATCACCGTTAGATGGAGACGGTCTCCACTGTAATGCCTGCTAGGATAGCTGTAACAAAATACACAAATCTTTAAACAAAAGAAATTGGTTTCTCATCTTTCTGGAAGCTAGTGAGTGGTAGAACAAAGCATAACAGAACTGACTAGAGCATGGTAGATGTTTTCTCACTGAGACATATATGGCACAGATGACCTCAAATTCTGGAAACGATGAGAGCCTTTTTTGTGCTTTTCCAATTCATGACCTAATGGCCTTCCCTCTGCTACCATCACCCTGAAGACTAGGTTGCTGCATATGAATTTTGGCCTACACATAGCATCCAGACCATGGTGTACATGTTATCAAGCATGTTTCTACTTGCTTTTTGTTATAGAGAATTCTGAGAGTAGAATACTTCAGCCTTATCCTGAGGGAAGAATGCACTGGTATTATTCTTATTTTTTAATCTTATTTTAGCCATTCTGTAGGTGTGTGGCATATCATATTGTCCTTGCTCTATTTTCTGCAATTTTTGTCTTTCTGCATTGCATTGTTTTGCATATTTGGAGTTCTTTATGTATTTGATATTTTTTTCTGTTAGGACATAATATGCCCAATAACCTCTCCAATTCTATGAGAAGATTTTTTGTAATTTTAATGCTATCCTTTTTAAAAGAAAGATTCATTTATTTTCCTGGAAAGCCAGATATACAGAGAGAAGGAGAGACACAGAGAAAGATCTTCCATCCACTGGTTCACCCCTCAAATGGACACAATGACCAGAGCTGAGCCTATCCAAAGCCAGGATCCAGGAGCTTCTTCTGGGTCTTCCTCATAGGCTCAGGGTCCCAAGGTTTTGGGCCATCTTCTTCTGCCTTCCCAGGCCACAACAGGGAACTGGAAAGGAAGTAGAACAGCAGGAACACAAACTGGTGCCCATATGGAATACTGGTGCTCAGAGCCAGTTGAGCCAATGTGCTGGCACCGATGCTATCTTTTGACTAACAGAAATTAATTTAAGGAAATTACTTTATCAAAACATCCCTTTGTTTAGCATATTTTTGACTCTGAGAAATTCTGCCTACTCAATACCATTAATTTAAAATATTATTCAATTATTTTCAGTTTTACTTCTTTTATTTGGTAATGTGCATTTAAGTCTACTTTATTTCCTTTCATGTCTTTGTAGCTCAGTTTTTATTCAGTGCTAGATCTATCAGTTTTTTATCCATTTGTCTACTGAAAAGAGATCTTCATTTCTTCTACATTTTGACAGATATTAATGAAGTCATTTAGAACATCCATCTGCATGACTTTGTATGGAAATAAGTTTTCAAATCTTTCACATAAATATCAGAAGTATAGCTGATACAACCCATGGTGAGAGTTTTACGATAAACTGTCAGATTATTTTTCAAAATATTTGTAACACTTTGTATTTGTTCCTGCAGTTGCACACTCAGCAGGGTACTTCGTATATGAATCCAAATACTTGACATTTGAAAAAGCCTGAAACCTTGCTGACAACTGAAAGGTCAAAGGTGGCCAGAGTTTCAGAGAAAGGAGGTTGGCACAGTAAATCAATGACACTACTCCATAGAACTATGATACGATGTGTCTATGGACCATTAAAAGCAGGGAGAATTGTCCAAATACATGCAATCCAAGATCCCAAGAGTGGACAGTAGACTATGGACTTTCCTGGATAACTACAGGACCCTGGAGGTTTACTGCTTGTTACAAATGTTCATTGTAATCCTGCTGTTGACTATCAGGGAGTGTGTGCATGTGTAGAGAGGGCATTACAAGGAAACTCTGCTTTCCACTCATTTTTGCTGTGAAAAAAGTTAAGGGTAGGCAGTTGGCATAAATTAAGAAACCAGTTGGGAAGTGTGTTGTTAAGATGCTATTTCTTGATTTGATCCCCAGTTTTGCTCCTGATTCTGGCTCCCAGCAAATACACACCCAAGGAGACAGAAAATGATGGCTCAAGCAATTGGGTCCTTGACATACATATGGAAGACTAGAATGATGTTTTAGATTCCTGGCATTACCTTACCAAGTCCCATTAGCTATGGGTACGTAATGAATGAATAACCAGATGAAAAACTACCTCTCTGATTGCTACTTGTTTCTCTGCTTTTCAACTAAAATGTGGTGAATAAAAATTTATATGTAAGAAAAAAATTGTTTGAACTTAATGAAAAGTTAAGAGATTAGTTTATTTTGATGAAAACTTGCACAGTATTTTTATAATAAGCATTTCCAGGAACTTTGTGAAGACCTTCTGATTTTTCTTTTACTTTCTGATTGCTGAATATCTAATAATTTTCAAGTATATATAAATGTATGGTATTAGTCTTTCATACAACTTGCTTTTATTCTTAATAAATAACTATCAATGATTGTATTGCTGTTTCATTCAAATCATTTTCAAAAATCAGACTAAATTTAAAATCTTTTAAAAAAAATAAAAGTAGAGCTAGAACATAATACACATGTGTACATAACTGCTTACCAAATCTTTTTTTTAAAAATTTATTTATTTTTATTGGAAAGGCAAATATACAGAGAGAGGAGGAGAGAGAGAGACAGGAAGATCTTCCATCTGATGATTCACTCCCCAAGTTAGCACAACGGCTGGAGCTGAGCCAATCCGAAGCCAGGAGCCAGGAGCTCCTCCAGGTCTCCTACACAGGTACTGGGTCCCAAGGCTTTGGGCCGTCCTCAACTGCTGTCCCAGGTCACAAGCAGGGAGCTGGATGGGAAGCAGAGCCGCCGGGATTAGAATCAGCGACCATATGGGATCCCAGCGTGTGCAAAGCGGAGACTTTAAACACTGCACTATCGCGCTGGGCCCTGCTTACTAAATCTTCTGAGTATTAGTTTATTTCTACTAGTATGGAGAAAAACATTTACAAATTACATTTAAGAAGCTGTTTTAATAAAAAACGCAATTTATTTTTATTGCAAAAGGAGAAAAAAGAAATAAATAGTACTGAGATGAACCAAACAAAGTACAAATTGCTAAAAACAAAATGCTGAAGAATAGATAGAAAGACAAATAGTGATCTAGAAGATGTGCATCATTTCTCTCTTTTTAAAACACAGTTTATAACAGTACATTTTTTTAACATTTATTTACTTTATTGGAAAGGCAGATACACAGAGAGGAGGAGAGACAGAGAGGAAGATCTTCCATCCGATGGTTCACTCCACAAGTGGTCGCAACGGCCGGAGCTGAGCCAATCCGAAGCCAGGAGCCTGGAGCTTCTTCTGAGTCTCCCACATGGATGCAGGGTGCCAAGGCTTGGGCGGTCCTCAACTGCTTCCCCAGACCATAGCAGGGAGATGGATGGGAAGCAGGACCACAGGGGTTAGAACCGGCACCCATATGGGATCCCAGCACGTGTAAAGCGAGGACTCCAACTGCTAGGCTACTGTGTCTGGCCCCATCATTTCTCTTTTAAATAAGTGAGTATTTGTTAAATGCCATGGGACAACGAAAAGGTTGGGAAATTTTATTTTTCTGATATCTACATTGCTTATCCCACTTTCCCCCTGATTGTTAGCAAATAAAATGGATTATTTTCACAGCTAAAACACTAAAAAGCTAAGAATAATGAATCATATATTTAAGATCCATAACTACAAACTCAGGATGTAGAAAAGTCCTGATATCCTTAATGGGTGTGTGTGTGTGTGTGTGTGTGTGTGTGTGTGTGTGTATGTCTGTGTGTGTGTGTGTGTTTAAGTGAAATCCCATTAGAAGGTGGTTTCCAAATGGTAGCCATGTCTCAGAGATCCTTGTTGAATCACTTAGGCTGTTTCAAGTGACAGATAAACTCTTTGAGCACAGTGAAGCACTAGGGAATTACACAGGACTCATATAAAGTTTCCAAGAAGCTGTTAGGGAAGTTAATGAATCTGGGGTAAGAGGAAGAGGCAACTGAGAGAGGAGACATGGATAATACTGAAACTGTCCAGGAAAATCTGGTTAGGATCTTGAAAATAGTAATGGAAATGGATCAATGAGTACAGGCAGTATTGAAATCTTGATGGCTGGATAACTGATGGTGATCTATTGAGCAGGATGTTGGATATATATCTGAAATGCAAGGTAAAGTTGAGGACTAGAAATAAAAGTTTGAGCATGTTCCAACCTATAATTAGTAATTGAAGTCATTTGTGCAGTAAAATGAGAACACGGAAAAGAGAAGTGAAATCAGTAACAACCTGTCAAAGCACAAGCTACTTGTGCTCAGGAAATGATGGCCCAAGGCATGGAGTAGTAAGACATGAAAGAGGAAGAAAACTAGAGAGTAGAAGTATCACACATACCAGATGAGGTAGAAGACTACACAGCAACTTTCTAGAAATGACACAGAAACCTTTGATCCACTGATTCACCACTCAAAATTCCCCCAACAAGATGGACCGAGTCAGAGACTGGTTAGAACCTTCAGTTAGAGCTTACGTCATCATATGCTGCTTCCCAGTATATGAATTAGCAGGAACTAGGAGACAGGAGCAGGAGTAACCGAGAGTTACATGAAGCATTCCCATACGGGATACTGGTATTCCAAGAAATGACTTAAACTACTGTGCCAAATGCCCACGTTAGGGTCTAAAAACTTCTGTTAAATAAAATATTATTTACATATCTTTTAAAATAATTTTTGCCCCTGTGATCTAAATTGAATCATAATCGGTAACTAAACCCTTGGCATCTCTCATGGAAATCTGCATGTTTAACAAAATCAATGGACAGGGAGAACATCAGTTGCCAGATAACTTCACAAGCATCATTTGTACTCGTACTTGTGCTATGATTTCTTTCTAAGCATGTTCAAGTATGTGGTCACCTGGATTTTCTACCTCATTTAACCTGAAAGGTAAAATCTCCCAGAGGATGATGCTTGTTATTAACAAGACCAACTAATTAAACTTAATTAGGTCAACCAGCATGAGATAATTAACATAATTAATTTGGATTTTGAAGTGTCCCTAAGGGAGGCATTTATGTGTATATTTCTGAGAAGAATTACAGTAAGGAAAAGAAGAAAGTGAAAGCAGGAAACAGATCTTGTTTTAGTAAAGTTACACAGAGCAGTTGGACTTGATGTGTTTTGTATAACAGATCGCTTTCTTTTAAAATATATAACAAATATCTCTGGTATTTACGGGAATGGATTCAGAAGCATGCTTTCCTCTGTTCGCTCCTTTCTTAGTATGATTGTTGCTCTCGCTTTCTATTTAGGAACTACCAGGAAGTTTACATTTATTTTCAATAAACATGTAATCTCTTTAGAATGTAAAAAAGTAAATGCTAGGATACATTTGTCGCAATAAAGGTCTTTAGTTCACAGTATTTCAGCGAATTTTCACAAATATTCAACTTACTTTGACATAAACACTGCAATGAGGACTACACCAGATGGCAACCCACGGTACTATGTAGCTCTGATCAAGACCTACTTTTTCCCTTGCATGTATTAACATTATTGATGTTAGGAAGCACCCCATAAATATACTGACAGCTTTTCTCTGGTATAAAATACTGATGCTTCAGAAAATCAATAGTGTTTTAGATTAAACAAAATATGGTAGTTTATTTTGTACTCTAAACTACTATTTGCAAAGATATAAGCTATCTATGTTATAATTTCTCACGTACTTTTTAAAAAAAAACACACAAAAGTACAACAAAACACAAACCACTCAGTAATTTAAAGTATGTCCACCTACTTTGAAGATTCAAGACGAGGAATAGATAACTACTATCGTACGAATGTTTTTGTGAGGTCCCTGCGTGGAGACTCAATGGCTAAATTCTCAACCTACAAGCCCTAGGATCCCAAATGGGTGCCAGTTCATGCCCTGTTGCTCCACTTTCCATCCAGATTCCTGCTTGTGGAAAGTAGTAGAGGATGTCCCAAAGCCTTGGGACTCTGCACCTGCATGGTGCAGTTCCTGGCTCCTGGCTTTGGATGGGCTACACTCTGGACCTTGTGGCTATTTGGGGAGTGAACCAGCAGGCAGAGCTTTCTCTCTGTTACTCCCTCTCTCTGTTAATCTTTCCTATGTGAAAATTTTTTTTAATAGAATATTTTGTGAGACCCAGCTTTTTATTCTGGACAAAATATCTACTTATTTTTATTAAGCTTTCTTTGATTTATTTTATTGCCACGTATCTTTAGAAAACATAGCTTAGATTTCTCTCTCTTTAAACTTTAAGCAGGGAAATCCTACTAAGTATGTTATTTAAACTCACTTCTTATTCTTCTGTTTCTTTTTTTTTTTCTTGAGACAATATTGAATTTGTTAGATTAAAACAGTTCGACAAATAGGTGTTTGAGGCTAAGTTAACACCCTGATTCACTTTCCCAAGGATGCAATACCCAGACACCAGGCGTGCTCGTGCTGTGAGACCCTCACCACAGACACAGCTAGGAAATAATATCAACATTTATATGTGCACACATACATACTTACAGAAATGTCGAAGAAATTCTAGATCCCAAACTCTTTCTTCTCTTACCACCATCTCAGAATCAGTTTTAGCTTACTCTACCCCTGTCTTCAGGATCCCAGCTCCAGCTCAAGGCATGTTCTCATTTGTGCTTCCTTTACTTATTTGCTGCCTCACGCTGGAGAATAGAATAGGTCTTCAAATTATTCATGCAATAAACCCTACAGAAAAACCCGAACTGACTGAGTCTAATATTGTCATGTTGATATTAACATGAAAAGTGAAGTCCGTGCTACCAGCTACAGGGTCAGACTTTATTAGGACTCAAGCTAATTGTTCTTGCTTTCGCCTCTTTTAAGCCCTAGGTCTTCCCTCTGGTCTAGCCCCCGAACGCACTGAAAATGTGTGCCGATTCCTCCTGCCCTGCAATGTACTTCCTCTTAACTCCCTCAGTGACGTCATTCCTCTGTCTTCTAAATGCCAGTCCATTTAGTGCTGCATCCTGCTTAAGCTCCACTCAGCACGCACCGACTTTTGCTACTTCCATTATTTTCATCTTTCACTGTCATTATTTTCTATCCCTAGGTATTCTTTGTTTAGGTAAATAAGCATAGTATATCTAGGATGTTACAAATTTTGTTTCTGTTTAAGTGTACTTTGTCTGGAAGAATTAAGAAGGAATAAAATTTCATTTTCCAGGAGTAGAAAAATACAGGTCAGCAAGTAATAGCAATGAAAATGATAGGATGTTATGAGAGGAAATGAGGGAATCTGATATCTGGTTGACCTGGCAGAAGGGCCTTCCAGAATAAATTTAAAATGAGTCCCAAAATGTGAGAAATAGCAATTATGTGAAGAACAGAGAAGAATAGGATGCCAAAAGTCTCTAGGGTGAGGAAACAGGCGACATTTTTGAGGACCTGAGACATCTTCCCCCAAAGTGTACAGTGATTATGGGGATGGTGTGAGAGAGCTTGAGATCCAGCGAGGCCAGGCTGCACAGAATGTCATCTGTGGGTCGGGTACAGGACATGGACATTGCTTTTTTAAGGATTTATTTTATTTTTATTGGAAAGTCAGATCTGGAGAGAGAAGGAGAGACAAAGAGGAAGATCTTCCATCTGCTGGCTCACTCCCCAAGTGGCTGTACCAATCTAAAGCCAAGAGCTCTGAGCCTCTTCTGGGTCTCCCACACAGGTGCAGGGTCTCAAGGTTTTGGAAGATCCTCTACTGCTTTCCTAGGCCACCAGCACGGAGCTGGAAGGGAAGTGGAGCAGCTAATATACCAACCGGTGCCCTTATGGAATCCTGGTGATTCCAAGCAAAGATTTTATTTTTTAGCCACTAGATTATTGTGTGCCTGGCCCAGGGTCACTGCTTTTAAGTGGAATAAATCATTGAAAGCTTTACATAAGTAAGTCACAAAGGTTTCCATTTTATTGTTATGTGAAAAATAAAATGGAAAGTGGCAATTAGAGAGGAGATCAGTCAGGAAATTATTATAGTACTCCCTATGAAAGACGATGGTCCTATTCATTAGAAATGAAAAGTAGGAATGGTTGGTATACATTCTGTTGCATTGAATGAAAATGACCTGGATCAGGTAGATGAGATGTAGGGTTAAGGGTCACACTTGTCTCATGACTGATGTATGTCTGGTAAGGATATTTAATGATTTAGAAAACTGTAGTTTTAAAAGGATGTTATGAAAGTATGTAATGGGAAAGAAAAAATTAGAGTTCAGCTTATTTCTATTAAGCATGAAATATCTTAGATACAGCCTAATGGAACTTTGGATTACAGAACTTGGAAGAGAGAGTTCTTCGGTTACAATTTCTTGTCCAAGCAATTTATTTTTAAAATATTATGAAATTCAGTGTAGCATAAATATATCTGTTGCTCTAGCTCCTTCCAAAAAGGCATCATGTTTTATTCATAGTGTTAAAGACTAAGACTAATGACCATTGAATGTAGACTATTTAAAAAACACTGTGATAGGTGCTTTGCGTTTTCTTTACTCAATAATGCAGTATATTGTGTTATTTATATTATTCCCACAGGAAAATAGAAATTTAAGGAGGTAAATTAAATTGTTCCAACAGAAATCAGCTTATAAGGGCTAGAATCGGTATTCAAGCTCAGATTCTTGTTATTAAAAGCCACACTGTGGGCCCAGCGTGATAGCCTAGTGGATGAAGTCCTTGCCTTGCATGCTTTGGGATCCCATAAGGGCGCTGATTCATGTTCTGACTGCTCCGTTTCCCATCCTGCTCCCTACTTGTGGCCTGGGAAAGCAGTAGAGGATGGCATAAAGATTTGGGACCTTGTACAAAATTTCTGGACCCTGCATCCACATGGGGGATCTGGGGGAAGCTTCTGGCTCCTGACTTCGGGTTGGCTCAGCTCCAGCTGTTGCGGCCACTTAGGTATAACCAGTGGTCGAAAGATCTTTCTGTATCTTCTTCTCTGTGCAAAATCTGACTTTCCAATCAAAACAAATAAATAAATAAGTCCTTAAGAAAACACAGTTTCTGTATTGCTAAGATATAAACACACATTTTTTTTTTATTTCTTCCTGAGCGATAACAACTAAGAGCGAGTAATTTCCAGATTGGAGGTGAATGCAGTGGTGTTATTATAAGTACCTGCCTGGTCACAGGAACCCCCCTCCTCCTTAGAAGCTATGACTACTCCTTTTAAAGCCTATGAATATTTCATCAAAACAGAGGATTGGTAATATAAATTAAGCATCTTCATTTACTTTACTATAGAGTCAAAATTTGAGTTTGTCTGACTTCAAAATGTCCATAGGAAGGGCTCTTCATTATCATGGACAGGGAGAAGAGTTATCTGTTGATAGACATTTCCAAGGAACTTGATATTGGTGGTGGGAGAAGGAGAGGACAGGGGACTAACTCATTCCTTAAAGTGAGAATTAAACACCTGATCAAAATTCTGCCTCTGTGTATCATTACAATCACCTGGAGAGCTGATATTTGCTGTTCTTGCTATTTTTAACAAGGGTCATGAGAAGTACTCTCTGAAGAGAATTTTTCCAAACTGTGGTCACACACTTTTTTGCTTCAATAGTTTGAGAAGTTCGACTCTACAAGTTTACATAACACTATTTCATTTGGAATACAAAGTGATTTTCACTCAGTCTTTCTCAGGATTTTGGATAAAACAGGATTGTTTTAGAAATAGATGTCTTTACACGTCTGTGCTGTCACATGAAACCTATTCTGCTATCTTCCTGGAAACATCGCAACAAAATGTATATTTTCTTCTTGGTGTAACACAAAGAGGTTTTTCTATTACATTTGTCAGTTAGCTCTGCCCTTTCTTACTCAAGCAAAATCTGGAGTAGAAATAATATTAAAAACATTTTAAATACTGAAATTATTTAGAAATAAAATGCAATTGTTTTGCCGAATGTCCCGTTATAATTTTATTTATTTATTATTATTATTATGAAAAGATCTGATTTTATGAATTTTGTAAGTAAAGTTCCAGGAGTGGGTAAGACCAAAACCAGGAGACTGAATCTCAATCCGGGACTCCCATGTAAACGTCAGAGACCCATATGTTGAAACATCACCCAGTGCCACTCTGGGTGCACCTAATTTTGGAAAATAGAATCGGAAGCAGATATGGGAGTCAAACCTAAGCACATTGATATGGGGTACAGGCATCCTAAGCTGTGTCTGAACTTTTGTATCAGATGCCTAAAGATTACTTAAATATGCTATCATTTTGTAATTAAAGTCATATAACATGAAATGATTTCTTTGTACTCTGCAATTAAGAGAAAAATAAGATGGAAGAATATGAAGAGAGAAGATACAATATTTTGAAAAATTATTATTAGCCCCCTGGGAGGCAGGTGACATACAGTAAGTTAAGCCACCATTTGATACACCCACATTCCAACCTGAAGTGTTGCCTTGAGTCCCAGCATCTCCAGTTCTGATTCAACTTCCTGCTAATTCAGTTGGGAGGCAGAAGACAAAGGCTCAAGTGCCTGGATCCATGTCATCTCTGTAGGGGACCCAGATAGACTCCATCTTCACCCTGGCTTCTTTCTCACTCAACTTTTTTAAGTAGTTTTCAATAAACAAACTTTGAAAGATATAATTTAATAGATTTTACAATTGGTTCTCAACACTCTGAAATTTAGGAATATTGATTTCTATTTTAAAGTTTACTAATTAGCCCAAAATTACACAAATAAGACCAAAAAAAACCTTGCATAAGTTTCACATTACAATTTTGAAAGAAACTAGTATAAACCTACTCATGAATCAGGGCCTTGGTTCTACAAGTTGCTTTTTGTTTACTCTTAGAGATCTGTGGAAATTTCCAAATTTGTAAATGGTTGTGTAGAGAATAAAGTATTTTTAAAAATAACACAAATCATTTGCCAAATAATCATGAAGTCAATTATCCCTATCCTAATTCATTATCCATAGATATTTCAACTCGAAAAGGTGTTATTTCAAAATGATTGTTTAATGGATATATCCCTACTTGCATATTACTTAGAGCACATTGGAAAATATACATCACTTAGTAAAAGTACAATTGATCCAATGAATCAAAACATAGTTCACACATGATAAATTTTACCTGTTCAGATTGAGACACATATTGTTGACTCATCAGGAGTGATGGAGTAGGGCATACCACATTATCTCCCAACTTAGATTTCCATTTTCTTAACTGACATGAAAATTGTATTCCTGAATATGTTCAATATTCACACAATTGTGCAATTATCGCCATCATCTAACTTTGCAACATTTCATTACCCAAAATAGGACTTGCTCACTGATCACTGTAGAAATCATTGTGCTCCAGCAACTGGTTCAACATGGCTTATTTTTATTTATCAATCAGAAATGCTCACTGATATTTCCTCTTTCTCCTGCAGTCCTGTTTAACTATCAACCTACCTTCTTTCTCTGCAGGTTTAACCATAAAATTTTCATATAAATGGAATAATAAATATGAGGTCATTCATGGCTACCTTGCTTCACTTAAAGAAATGTTTTAACATTTTCCCTAATATAGAATGTGACAATATTATATTTTTTTATATAACTGAATTATATTCTATTAAGATATGTCCAAATTCACTTATACATCAATCAGTTAATGGACATTTGTATTGTTCCCAGCATTGCAAATTTTGTGAATGGTGCTGCTATGACCCGACATATACAAGTTTTTGTTTGAACACTATTCTTTTGACTAATTATCTAAAGGTGAGAGTTCAGGGACAGTGGTCAGTATATATTTACATTTTTTTTTTCATTTGAAAAGTACAGCAATGAGGAAAACACACACACATACACAGGAGAAGGAGGGAGGTAGGGAAGGAGAGATAAAGGAAGAGAGAGAGAGAGAGAGAGAGTGGCTCTAACCTCCTAACTATGAGTTCACTCCCTAAATGTCTACAATAGCAAGAGTTGGACCAGAATGAAGCCAGAAGTCTAAAACTTCTGGATTTATCATATTGGCAGAAGAGACCTAAGATTCAAGCAGTTACCATGGCCTCCCAGAATATACAACGGCAAAGAAGCTGGATCAGAAGCAGAGTACCCAAGGCTTGAACAAGGCACGTTAGAAAGAGGTGTGAGTACACCAAACCAAAGGTTAACTGCTGTACCACTATGCCCACCCCTACATACATATCTTTAGGGAATTGCCACAGTCTATCCCAAAGTTGTTACTGACCTTAAGAAGTGACAGTGAATTGTGTACTTGAAATTCGTTGGAAGGAGATCATAATTATTTCACTATAAAAGAAAGGAAGGAAGGAAAGAAGGAAGGAAGAAAATTATATGTAGTGTTATATATGTTAATCAGCTTGATCATGGTGATTATATTACAGTGTATGCATATATTAAAACATCCAATTGTACCTCATAAATACAAATGCCATTTCAGTTTCTTATTTATAATTCAATGAAACAAAAAACCCAAAAATTTAAATCTCATTTTTTGCAAATAAATGAATACCACTGAAAACCATTATGCTTAGTGAAATATGGCAATCCTGAAAGGCAAATAATGTGTTTTCCTTGATTTGTGATAACTAATATGCAAAGTACAACAACATTTAATATATGTGAATGAGACTGATATCGTTAGTTACACTCCTCAGGAATAGTAGGTTGCTTGTTTTTTTGACTTGTTATGTGTTGATATCCTTAGCTAATGAAATGTGAGTCCTGTGATTGCAAAGTGAAATAAAAATATGCCATTATGAAAATTAAGACAAAAAATGAAGAAGATGGGTGGGTGGGAAGTGTGGGCAGAAGGAGTGTGCAAGGTGGGGGATATTGATAGACTCCTAAAACCGTATTTTAAAATATGTGAAAATTTGTTCCTTTTTTAAAAAAATAAAAAATAATTTAAAAGTGTTGTCTTCTAAATAACAAATTTCCTCTTTTCTAATCCTTGATTTTAAAAAATACTCTCATTCTCAGAATATAAATAATATATGTTAAAAATTTATTTCTAATGACTTTACCATTGGGCTCATTTCTTGTCTATTACATTGTTGTATTATACTTGCAACTAAGAAGTTTCCACTTGGTTCTGTTTTTAGAATAACTTCTCTTTGTTGATGTTTTCTATTCATGACACATTGTTATCTTACTTTTGCTGAGCTCTTTAGACATGGTGTCTTTGAGTTCTTTGAATCTATGTCTAATGGTTGCTTTGAACTCTATGAATGGCAGCAGTTACACCACTTCAAAAGCAGCTTATGCAGTCTGCTTTTCATCTGTATTTGGTCATCATTTTCTGTTTCTCATCATGCTAAAATTCCTCTGTTGAAAGTAGGACAGTTTAGATGAGACAGCAGTTGTAATGCTGATCTCCCTTTCTCCCAAGTTATTTTCTAGCTTTTTTTTTTAAGACTTTATGGTGGTTGAATCGCCCTTGTGAAGCCCATTTCCAATCTTCTGTGACTGTCTGAAGTCTTGCAACTTGCTCATTTTTTTTCTTAGGTTTTAACCTGACTACTTAGGGGTTGCTCCTGTATCCACATAAGTAATTTATTATTCAAAAGTTGTGATTAACTCCCCTTAATCAGTGGGATTCTTATTTTTTAACCACTGGCTGTCTTTGTGACAAGAGGCTGTTTTCACGGTTAAGGAAGTTTAGCTTTTTTGGACACATTATTTAGTTTGCACAGCTTAGAATACCTCCTTTTCATTTACTCAAGAGGGCACAGCCTCGCCCAGCAACATGTCTTTCAGGAATGCAAGAGATGAATGCAATTTTATTTTTTAGCTATAATTTCTTAGGATTCCCTGAATGTCAAAGTAGTTGGTTAGACGTGTGCTTAAGCTTCTAGTGCCATTGGGACTTTTTCCCTTTCTTGATGATACCTACATGGTTAAAGAATATTTTCAAGTATTCTCTACTTTCTGGCTTGATTGCTTCAAAGTTCATGCCAGTTAGAGCTTATAGAATCCTCCCCACATCTCAAAGCTGGCTGTGATTACAGGAGGACCCTTCAGCGTCCACTCAGCATCACCCCATGATGCTCTGTTAAAATGCTGTTGCTCATCACTTTTGCTATTTTAGCTTGTATTATGGGGCTATGGGCATCTCTTCTTAACTGCTCTCCACCAAGGCTTCTGTCATGTTTTAGAATGCAATTCTCTATTCTCTGTCCCAAATGAAATCATCCAGGCATAGCTCTGGTCATTCTCATCCTTCAGGATTGTTGCTCTAACTTACCTGTTCCCACAGGCAAGGCTTGAGTCCCACTTCACAAGAATTGGGCACAAGCAGCAATAACCATCTCCTGGAGTGATGCTTGTGCTTTCTGAGTGGGTGATGGGGGTTGGGGGCAGGGGAGAGATTCCTTGTCATCTTCTCTTCCCTCTTCAAGCAAAGAACTTGGGTCTGGTAGACAAGCTAGGTGAGATAATATAAGGCAGCAGGATGAACTATTTTTGGCCTTTAGCCTCTGGGATAAAGCTTCAGCCCTATAGATAAGGACTGGGTGAGGCAAGTGCAATGGAACTTATGTGGCTGGGAGTTTGAGGAGAAACTCTTGCAGAATGATTTTCTCCAGGGTAAGGTTGGAATCAAAGCCTGGTCTGAAATCTAAGAGGGAGGCTAAGTCCCTGCCTATTTGGCATCACTGCCCCTCACTGTTAGTACTCCTGGGAAAATTTTCAATCTGGATGGTGGAAGGGTGGGATGTGCCTCAAAAGCCACAAACTTTCTATTCTTGACATTTTTAGGATATTTTACTGAATGAAAATTTCTATGTTAGCTGTATGCATTTAACAAAATTACCGGGGTCCTCCGTGGTAACCTGATGGATCCCACGGGGATCCCACATGGGCACTGATTGATATTCCAGGCTCTCCACTTCCTATCCAGATCCCTGCTTGTGGCCTGGGAAAACAGTAGAAGATAGCCCAAAGCCTTGGGACCCTGCACGCATGTGGGAGTACCAGAGGAAGCTCCTGGCTTCAGGCTGGCTCAGCTCCGGCCACTGAGATCACTTTGGGAGTGAAATAGCAGATAAGATCTTTCTATCTGTACCAACTTCTCTCTGTATATCTACCTTTTGGATAATAAGAACAAAAAATAAATAAATAAATCTGAAAAAAGAAACAGGCAAATTCTCAGTCATTGTAAACGGTATTTTTCAGAATTTTTCCGGTGAGATGGATTTTTACTGGAGAGAGTCTCTGTGGCCTTCCTCAACTCTGGCAGCTTTCTCCGTAGGTTTTGTGATTCACAGTTAGTGGAACAGTATTAGTTGTAAAAGGAAGAGCTGATCCCAAACTGACATGCCCAGGGATCCAGAATTCACTGAAGTCACAGGCAACGTTAAATACCTCTAGTTGGGTGATTTGTCCTAAATACTTTACTTGATTCTGAAACTTTCCTTCATTTGGCCATTAGCTAATGCCCATTTGCTCAAGCTCATGTTTTTCATATATTCCCATTATTTTTAAAATACTTATTTTTAAAAAACTTTTTTTAAATTATTTTATTTGAAAGGCAGGGTAGCAAAAAGAAGGAGAGACAGAAAGAGAAGTCATCTGTCCACTGTTCATCTCGTGAATGGCCACAGTGGCCAGAACTGAGGCAATCAGAAGCCGTGAACCAGGAGCTTTTTCCAGTCCTCTTATATGGATGTATGAGCCTGTTCATGTTTGATTTCCGTGCTGCAACTGGCTATTTCTCTGAAGTATCATGATTCTTCTATGAAGTTTTTAAAGCAAAGAAATATAATCATTAAATGCTGACAGCGCTAATAGAATTATATTATGATTCATTGTTTTTCAAATATTTTCATAAGTAATTTTCTGTCATCACTCTAAATGGACCTGAGCCAGAATGGGCTCAGATAATTTAACCGAGTCTGAGTACAGATAATTCCCCCCATTTATCTTAGATGTGCCATTATTCCTTTAAAACAGTTTCTTGCTATAATATCCCATTAGGTTTTACCTTTTCTGTAATGCCAGTTTTTGAACATATAACAGTGTAAACTACTCTCTTCAAGAACTAAGATATGAAATTGAAGGAGTGAGAAATGAAGCTAAAGCTTTCAAAATGCATTTCATTTGTTCAGAGAAAAATTTCAAAATAGCCTAACTGCAAAAATTCAGCCTGTAATTTTGTTATTATATATATATTTGCTTTGTGAATAATAATATATAAATATATTTACTTAAGTCAGAATACCTAAACACACATAAAATACAATTGGGAGAAAATGAAATGTGCCAATATATCTATATTTCATCATAAACAATAAATACACATTCTTGAAAAGCTTAATTAATAAAATGAATATCAATATGTACTTTATTATTTATATAATTTAGGTATTTGAAATGGGTTCTTAATAGATATGAGCTTTTGTCATTACTTTTAAGGCTTTTTTTTTTACATTTTACTATTATTATCATTTTATGATACAGTTCCATAGGTTCCTGGCATTTCCCTTATCCCCTTCCCAAATCCCTCCCCACCACCTAGTTCCTCTATATCATTACTAAAATATAGTTCTTAATACACAGTCATATGTCCATCATTGCAGGCATGGACAATGGCAGAGAGTCCAGCATCCTATTGTCAAGATATAGTAAACAGTTTCATTGTAAGTCCATCTTTGTCTGGAAGTAGAAATGCATACTACATTGTATCCTCACATCTAGATATGTTAGTCTCCATTTCACAGCTACTGCACATCCCCTCAAATGAAAAGTCATAATACAAAATCAACAATAGAAAGAAAAATAGAAATTTACAATGCCATGAAATTAAATGACATGTTACTAGATATGACAGTCTCCATTACACAGCTACTATACATCCCCTTAAATGAAAAACCACAAAACAAAATCAACCATACAGTAGCAACATTTTCTTCAAGAAGGTTCTTGATTTTCATTTCTTCAACTACACATTAATCATTTACTAGCATGTTATTTAACTTCATGGTGTTGTTTTTAAGGCTTTTTAAAGCAAATTTTTAAAAAACGTGTATTTATTTTTATTGGAAAGTCAGATATGCAGAAAGGAGGAGAGACAGAGAGGAAGATCTTCCATGCATTGAGTCATTCCCCAAATGGCCACAGTAGCCAGAGCTGAGCCGATCCAAAGCCAGGAACCTCTTCCAGGTCTCCCATGTGGATTCAGGGTCCCAAGGTTTGGGGCCATTCTTGACTGCTTTCCCAGGCCACAGAAAGGAAGCTGGATGGGAAGCAGGGCTGTCAGGGTTAGGACCGATGTCCATGTGGAATCCTGGTGGATGCAATGAGAGGACTTCACCTGCTAGGCTACCACGCTACTGCACTGAGCCTTTTCAGTAATTTTTAAAGTCTAATATTAAAGACTCTTATTGTTCATTATTTAGTTTTTCTCCTTAGGTTTACAATGATTATTTCAGACACCTTAAAAATTTTTCATTTAGGAGGCACACAAATGGAAGAAAGAGAAAAGAGAAAAAGAGAGTGAACTTCCTTGCACTGTTTTACCATACAGATTCCCACAAGAGCTAGGACGGGACCAGGAGAAGCCAAGGGCCAGCACTCAATCAAGCTCTCCTGTGTGGGTTGTAGGGATAAAACTCCTTGAGCTGTCTCCTGCTTCTTCTCAGGATGAAAGTTAGCTGGAAGCTGGAATCACATGATCCATCTTCAACTTGAACCCAGAGACTCAGATACAGATCCCTAAGTCACAACTCATGGCTTGACCACAAGGACCATCATTCATCCCAAGATAGCTTTTTTTTTTTTTCACAAAACATTTTTTTCTCCATGTTACAGGTTATCACTAGTAAGTAGAATTAGCTCTTTTCTAAAACAGTGTATCGCCTACTCATTCAATGATAGGCATTATTTAGTGATCTATGAAACTAGAAAAATGACTATGTTTTATTTTGTTTTTTATTTGAAAGGCAGATTTACAGAGTGTGGGAGAGACAGAAAGTTTTTCCACCAACTGGTTCACTCCACAAATGACTGCAAAGTCCAGAGTTGGACTCATTCCAAGCCAAGCGTCAGGTGATTCAACCAGATTTCCCATGAGACTACAGGGGCCCAAGGATTTGAGTCATCCTTGACTGCTTTCCCAAAGCATGGCAGAGAGCTGGATCACACATGGTGCAGCCATGATATGAAGAAGCTCCCATATGGCACGCAGGCATCACAGGCAGATTGTTAGTCCACTGTATCACAGCACCAGCCTCCATGGAAGTTATCTTAGTTATCTGCCTTTTGAGATTTTCCGTTTTCTAAACTATCAGCTTTTAATGAATAATTTCTTCTTATTTATTGCATTATTGCTACATTGTAGTTATTGAAATACTTTTTTTACCGGGTCTGGCGCGGTTGCCTAGCAACTAAACGCGCCAGGATTCCACATGGGCACCGGTCCTAACCCTGACAGCCCTGCTTCCCATCCAGCTTCCTTTCTGTGACCTGGGAAAGCAGTCAAGAATGGCCCCAAACCTTGGGACCCTGCACCCATGTGGGAGACCTGGAAAAAGTTTCTGGCACATGGCTTCAGATTGGCTCAGCACCAGCTGTTGCGGTTGCTAGGGGAGTGAATTAGCTTAGGTGGTCGGTATTGATCTTACTAGCTGAGACACAGCCAATGTCCCTTATCAGAGACTTTGCGTTCAAGATCCATGTCCCAGCTTTTGGCTCCAGGTTGCTTCTAATTGTAGACCTTGGGAGGCAGCTGTGATGGCTGTAGCAATTGGCTCCCTGACATCATTGTGATTGAGTTTGCTGATGTATCTTCAGCTTGCCTGTTTCCACTCATGCTGATATTTGGTGAGCAAACCAGAAGATGAGCTTATTCCTTCATCTTCAATCTCCTTCAAGAAATTATTTAATAGTAGTCGTTGATATCTCTACTCCATGTAATATTATTCAGCTACTAAAAAGAATGAAATTCTATGATTTGCAACAAGATGGTCCCAACCAGAGACTATTATGCTCAGAGAGATAAACCAATCCCAAATGAAGAAACACCATATTTCTAGTACAAGGCAAACGTCATGCAAAATACAGAACAGATACATAAGCATGTTGTTCTCATAGATGAACTATATAATAAAGACTAGCATACCGTGAAGTGAAGATATGATGCAGCATGCACCTCTACTCAAGAATAAAAGGAGGACTCCCAATGAAACTGTTGAATACATGTTGACAATAGAATGCTGGACTTTCTACCCCTGAGTTACCTACTATGTCATGATACACTTAAACAGCAGAATGATGGGCTAGAGTCTGTTTATGAAGAATTATGCCTTTGTAATCATATGGAAGGAAACAGTTCAGTGGATGGAAGAGCTGAAGGGGAAATCGCTATGCTCATATTATGAAAAAACTAAAAAAAAAAGGTTATATAAGAATTTAAACATTTATGGAAAATGTGTACTACCAAAAAACTAGACATGCATTTCTAAATTTATTTTACAACATAATATATTAATTCAGTTTCCCATAAACTTTCTGAAGCCCCCTCTTATTTAATCTAACAATTACACATTTTTAAAAAAAATGTTTTTGTTAGATTTTGTTTGTAAAATTTTTTAAAGATTTATTTATTTTTATTGCAAAGTCAGATATATAGAGAGGAGGAGAGTCAGTTACAGAGAAATAGGGAGAGATATTTTCCATCTGCTGGTTCACTACCCAGATGGCAGGAATGATCAGTATTTGGACAAGCTGAAGCCAGGATCCAGGAGTCTGATCTGGGTCTCCCAGTTACGTGGTAGAAGCCCAAGTACTTGGGTCATCTTCTTCTGTATGTTTGCCAGTTAGTTTTTCCATATTCATTAGCAGGTAGCTGGATTAGTAATGGAGCAATTGGAGATACGAACCAGAGTACATAGATGATGTGAGTGACATATGGTGGTGTTACCTGTTATGCCACAATGCCAGTGTACATTGAAATAATTATCAATGCATATTAATTATACACTAAGAGGTGTTTCTTCATATAGCATTCATCTTTATTTTAACATTTGTTTATGAAAACAAACTTACCTGAGATAATGATAAAAGTTGTTCCATATTGTTTCAGCTCTATTTTCAAACATTATGGGATAACTATGGCTTAAAGTAAAACTCACCTTACTTAAAGAAATGAAACGTCATAGAAACATGTAAATTTAATTGTATTCTGAAAGCTTAGCAGTTTCAATTCCTTCCTTGTATACATATCTCCGTGAGGTTCCCTGAGTTACATGTGCTTTCTACAACAGTGCTCTCAAATCTGTCAAAACTAAACTGTGCAAAGGAAAGGTCAGCCTTCAATAGATAATTCTTGTTTCTATGGAAACCAACTTGGTTTAGGAAAATGGTGTCAGTGCTTATAAATAATCACACACTAAGAAGCTTCATCAGTTTCTTTGACAGGTGTTGAAAACTAAATCTTGCCAGAGTAAGGTCCAATTCATAACAATCTTAAGTGAGAATTTCAAAGGTTGGTGCTAAATTATCTATCTTTAACAGGCATCTGTAGAGCCTATTTGATGTCACACTTCCAGATAAAAAGCAACCATGTATTAAACCAGAGGACAAATAGTGCAGAACTGTGGGTTAAACCACTGTATGGAATGCCAATGCCACATGTCCTAGTGCCTGAGATCAAGTCCTTTCTTCGCCTCCTAGCCAACTTCACTCTAATGAACCTAGGAGGCAGCAGATGAAGGCTACAATACTTGAGACCCTGATGGAATTTCTGTCTTCAGCTTGCCAGCTGTGAATGAAAGTATGGGAGTTCTCTCTCTCTTTCTCTCTCTCTCTCTTCCTTCTCTCTTTTATCATTCTTCTTTTCAAAAAGTAAAAATAAATTAGTTAAAATCTGTAGTAGGTATGTCAGTCTTCTGTAGATTCTAGACAATAAAATAAGGAAATAGAATTGCTTCGTTATATTGTAGAGTTAAGAGAGAATCAAGTACAGGGAATCAATCATAATTTAGAAAGTATTTGTGGGTATACTCTTTTAGAGATATATGGTTTGATAAAAGGGTGATTAATAACAACTATGATAGAATTGGATTGGTGCTACTTCCCATGTGAAATGCATAATATGGAGAATAAATTACTTATGTCTGTATTTTCCTATTGCTAAAATAATGTTTCATCATTAAATTCACATTGATAGCATGATATTAAATCCCAAAAGAAAAGTTATGAATAAAAATGTCACATACTCTGTAGCCATTTTTCCCTTTCCCTTTCCTTTTCAATACTTTCCAGCATTTCTTTTAGGGGAAGGCTTTATGTAACTGTGCAAAAGTTAGCTGTCACTTTCATGCAAGTGTCCTAGGTCAGAGTACAAGTTTAAATCATGACTACTCTGCTACCAATATGTCTGGGAAGTCAGCAGGTGGCCCAAGTCTTTGGATATCTGCCACCCATGGGAGAGACCAGGGTAGAGGTGTCCAAATCTGGCTAACAATTATATTTTGGGAGTGAACCAGCAGATGCAATATCTTTAACTCTCTATTGCTCCCTCTCTTTTCATAGCTCTTTCAAATAAATAAATACATAAATATATCAAGAAAAATCAATGTTGATAAATGTAATTTGTTCAAGGACTTCATGAGTATACTATATTGTAAGCCATTGCCTGAAAATTTCAAATACATATAATTTGGACTTAAGATGACATCATAAGGGCCTGGCATAGTAATCTCGCAGCTAAAGTCCTCGCCTTACACAGGCAGGGATTCCATATGGGCACCACTTCTAATTCCGGCAGCCCCTCTTCCCATCCAGCTTCCTGTCTGTGGCCTGGGAAAGCAGTCGAGGACAGCCCAAAGCCTTGGGACCCTGCACCTGCATGGGAGACCCAGAGGAGGTTCCTGGCTTCTGCCTTCAGATTGTGAGAGCTCCGGCTGTTGTGGACACTTGAGGAGTGAACCAGTGGATGGAAGATCTTCTTCTCTGTCTCTCCTTCTCTCTGTACATCTGATTTCCAATAAAAAAATAAATCTTTTTCAAAAAGATGCCACCATAAGTAATTTTGATCTTTTTTTTATTGGAAAGGCAGATGTACATAGAGAAGAGACAGAAGAATATCTTCCGTCCGATGATTCACTCCCCAAGTGGCCGTTAAGTGACCACAATGGCCAGTGCTGCACTGATTCAAAGCCAGGAGCCAGGAACTTCTTTCTGGGTCTCCCACGTGGGTGCAAGGTCCCAAGGCTTTGGGTCATCCTCAACTGCTCTCCCAGGTCTCAAGCAGGGAGCTGGATGGGAACTGGAGCTGCCGAGATTAAAACCGGCGTCCATATAGGATCCCAGCGCGTTCAAGGCGAGGACTTTAAACTTTATGCTGTTGTGCCAGGCCCAGTAATTTTGATCTTTACTGTTCCAAACACTCATTAAAATAACTTCAAATTAAACAAAATGAAAATACCATTGAAGATATAAAATTTTACCAATAGTTTTAATAGTCTAGGACTGCTTATCAAATGTAATTAAAATGAAGCTGAAATTAGAATCATAATTATTTGCTTTAAATAGGAAACAGTTTACAAGAAAATATATAGTGTGGGTGATTGATGGTTCCACAAGAGATGTGATCGGGGATGGAAATTACTCCTTTCTGGTTTCTGCAAAGTGCAAACCCTTGAAGAAGGACAGACACTACATTCTAGATATAAAGGCCCAAGTTTGGGTTAGGATTAATAAGAAGATAATAGTATTCCCAATAATAAATGACAAGCACACTAACTGAAAAAGAGGAGGTTTAAAAACAAATACAGGCAAACACCTGTAAGTCAATTCTCTTTCTTGCATTGCCAACTCCACCTCTTTCTTTAATCTAAAGCTCAAAATGAAAATTTTAAAGAATTGAAAGAATGATTTCTCTTTGTTTCATGCCTTCAGAATTCTTGGTTCAAATTGCTCACACACAACTCAAAGGAATGTATACATTTCATAAGGCACAACATATTTGAATCCTACCATGCTCCGCTAGGTAGTCTTACCATTTGCCACTGAACCTGTGAAAAAGCCATCACAATACAACTTTGCAATTTTTAAAAAAATATTTATTTTTATTGGAAAGGCAGATATACAGAGAGGAAGAGATACAGAATGGAAGACCTTCCGTCCAATGGTTCACTCCCCAAGCGGCTGCAACGTTTGGAACTGAGCCAATCCGAAGTCAGGAGCCAGGAATTTCCTTCCAGGTCTCCCATGCCGGTACAGGGTCCCAAGGCTTTGGGCCATCCTCAACTGCTTTCCCAAGCCACAGTAGGAAGCTGGATGGGAAGAGGGGCTGCCGGGATTAGAAGTGGTGCTCATATGGGATCCCGGCGTGTGCAAGGCAAGGACTTTAACCACTATGCTGTGGCACTGGGCCCATCTTTGCAAATTTGAATTCTCTGTTGGTATTTTTCTCCCTCCAATCAAGCTTGCAAACAAAAATCTGTAAAGATTAAGGGAGTTGAGGCCAGTTGCAGTGTTACTTTATAATCATTCTTTATATATAAAGTCTCTACTACCACAGGAATTGTTACTTTTATAACTATCACGGTCACAGTAAAATAGGCTTACATTAAAAACAGCAGCTACAGACACTGAGCATGTGACTATGCAAAAATCTATTCACAGTTTCAGAATCTTTCGTTAAGATCATGGCTAATTCTTATCTATGGACACTCTAATCTTCACTTGATCCCACATGCCATATTAAATGTACCCAAAAACAGTGTCATTTTGTTCCATATAATCCTATTTTTTAGGCTTTATGCATGCTGTGAAATTCTTCAAAATAGCTACTCATGTTGTGATTGATTTTTATCCCTCGCTGTTCACAATTATAAGTTTTACAGGGATGACTTATTCTTCGTGCTATCAATTTGGCATAGGTGATACTCATGCCACTTGGTATATTAAATTATTAAGCTTATCTACAGTTTCCAGTTTAGTTTATAAGGCAACATTCACGGAGCAAGATCACATAGGGAACAGAATTTATGAACTAAAATATTATGTCTAATATGATTATATCCAGTTCAACCAAATGGACTTAATGCTTTTGCTATAAATTGCAGTGTAATATGGAAAAATGAAATACACCAATGTTTCCTTCTTGTGGAAAAATAATAATGAAAATGTGAATTTTAGCACTGAGATTGTAATTTATCATGTAAATGCCCCATATTAATCAACCAGTCTTGTTGTGAACAAACTGTGTTAGAAGCAATTTCAGATTTACTCAAAAATAGATGGTATATTTATTAATCAATTCTAGAACCTATAGAAACAATTTATTTCAATGTTATGAAGATAAAAATCAGTATTTGCATCATTATTTTCAGTCTAAATCAAAGCTAAATCTTGTAAAATAAGTAAGTTATCTAAACTTCTTCTAGAACTTCCAGAGTCAATATCATATATAGATGCACCAGCATGTTTCTGTTCATCTTGATACTTTAATCTTGGTTACAGAGAGTACACAGTCCAGTTAGAAATGTCCATCAGAGTAATTATGAAAAGAAGCAATAATATCAATTCTCTGTCCCTGCTGACAGGATCGCATGTGGAAGATGCAAAAGGAGAGGTTCAACTTAGAGATAATTTCAGAAACTTCTCAGTTAATATGGAGAATAACATACTAATATTGAAAACTGAAATCGCTAGTTTCCATGGAGATGATGACAGTGAGGAAAAAGAACAGACCACTGAGGTTTATTAGCAAAAGAAAAAGGAAATAATAAATTGTCCAGTGAAATATTTAATTATATTAGAAGTGTTTTTGAATCATTAGATAAACTAAAAATTCACAAATAAAGAAAAAATTTAAGGAGAAAGCAACTATTCCATTATAACTGAAGTTGAATGCTGTGTAATAATATAAAAAAATGATAGCAACATGAAATCATCAATGAATGCTAAATCTAATAAAGAAAACTAACTTGAATCAAAATAATTGCCAAGTCTTAAAATATCAGTCCGTACATTATTTACTACAGGGAGGAAAGCTGCACCTTCACCTTGGAAAATCCTGTCAGAATCGTGGTCGAAGTTACCAAGTCATTTGGGCAGATATTAAGCAATGAGAATGATACAACATGAATTCCATGACACACCTTCTAGAGAGGCCAGACTTGAATATAACCACAGGACGTTTGTCCCACTGGGTAAATATCTACAACATACCTGGTTCTAACATTCGAAAATCGCAAGGTAAAGTACAGTAGGAAATTGTTAGAAGCTATAATACAATAAAAGACTTGGCAAGTATTGCAATTAAAGGCATTATGTATTCCTGGATTAATTCTTACTTCAGGAAAAAAAAAGGAACTGTAAAACTTGCCATAGACAATATTTACATATAAAATGTGGATCATACTGTGGAACTACTACTGGAACCATACTTTGATTTAACTATAGTTACACGTGAGAAGGTTTGTCATTGTCCAGAAAGGCACATACACTGTTTGGGCCCATTCTGTGGCCCAAAACAAAATCTGAGATAACCAGCCACCCATGTGGGAGACCCAGATGGAGTTCTTGGCTCCTGACTTCAGTCCAGCCCATCTCTGGATGCCCCAGCAATTAGGAAACTGAACCAGCAGATGGAAGGTCTCTCTCTGTTTCTTTTTTGCTCTACAACTGTGCCTGTCAGTCATATATAAATTCTATATATTTCTGCACATCTTAAGTAATGTTTAATGTTAGTAACAAAGAGTTGCAATATCTTTTTCTCAAATGTTCAAGAAAAAATAGTTTCTTTAAATTATGTGTATATGTCAAAGATATTTACACATAGAGAATAAGGTGGATCAGAATGATAACTATACCATAAGTTACTATGTAATACTTAGTTTTATTAATGTTGGAATTAAAATTTAAGAAAATCACATCCTTGTAAGGATAAAAATATAGTTGAATAGGCTAGTGAGTACCAAATCATTTTAGGCTGGTAGTGATGTCTGTATATTGCTTAGAGACATCATTAGGAAAATAAATTATTGCCTTAAGTTAAATCATAATGAACTTTACTTAAGGACATTAGCAAAAGTAACTTCCATCATGTCAAAGTTTTCAATAGAGAAGCATTGCAGTATTGGTAACCATAGGGCCAATTAGGAAGTATTCATTACCTCACCATGCAAAAAACACTGGTTCTTTTCTCAAGCATAAATTCAGCTTTTATTCTAAGTCTGACTAGGGCACAGAGAGTTAACTACAATCCTGGAAGCTTTCCTACCTCAGCAGTAATTTTTACCAGCACCCTGACAAGACATTTGAAGTGTTTCTTCAAACCCTCTTCTCCCCCACCTCCTGACCGGGAGAACAAAAGTCCTACTTACTACACTGTCCTTTCTAAAAATAAGTACCGCTTTCATCTTGACTAAGTATCTCTGTACCTCACTTGGACCAATACTGTAAATCTAACATTTGATGCTGAAATGCAGGAAGGCAACATAGAAGCAGCCATGTACCAGTGAAACTCACCCCTTCAATGCTCTTCAAACATGCTGCACAAGTCTCCATCCTGGGAAACAATATGATCTCATATCTGCTCCAATTATCAGAAATCCTGAGCACTAAGCTCAAGTCCTTTCTCCAGCCTGGGGAACTGTCTCTTCTTATATTAACCTCTCTATCCCTGAAGATGCTTGCGTTAAGAGATGGTCAGAAAAAAGTATTTTGGTGTTGTCTGTCTCCTGCTGTCTTCTACATTCTGAAATTCATTGCTACCCCCTTTTCACAAAGACATTTCACCATCTTATGCACCCTAAGCTCATCTTCTGCTATCTCCTGCATAATCATATACTCAGGGGTTGCATTTAAGTCATCTTTTTCTGGTATTTGACTTGCTCACATCCTAGGCTAGATAGTAATAAGCAACGGCCCTAAAATGAGACCATTTTCGTCCAAATTCTCTAAGATTTAGACAACTTAACCAATTGTAATAGAAAATGATCTGAGGTTTGCCACATTCAGGCAGTCTTCTTTCTCTGTCATAACCCTTCATTCTGTCAATCTTGAACTATCAGATTGTGCTCCTTAAAGAAAAAAAAATCAGACCTCTAAACTTGTATTCTCCAAATGCTGAGCCTGACTTTGATCTTGCCAACTGCATGCCTCCACCCCTTCCTGCTCATTACCTGCTTGTCACCCTCAGAGGAGTCCTCCTCTCCCTCACTCATGGGTCAGCTCTCAGCTCTCATTTCCTCACTGAGATGCCCACCTGGCCTGTTACACTGTGTAACCCGCTTATGCCAGTCTAATTGACTGGACATACAATCTTTAGGATTCCCTGTGCAGTGATATGTACCCGCTCTAACAGATGCCTTATTTAACTTGCTTAACACTTCTCTCTACCCCATGCCTAAATTATTTCTTTGAAAATGACAAAAATGTCTGATTGGCTACCCCGGAGATGGGTGACCATGACAGGAGACTAGTGGTAAGTTCTGAACAACTCTACACTGAGGAAAGCTCACCTTCTACCCTACTTCTGTTGTTTCCCCTAACTTGTCTAGTGGCAACCAAAATACCTTTGACAATTTAGCATGAAGACTGAGCTTGGTCTACATTTTCCTTTGAAATAACCATGTTGGTCTTTTCCTGTTCTGCCTACTTTTCAGCCAAGATCTCTTTCTGCTTCACGTATGAAGGCACTATCAGGAATACCCCACAAAAGAGATGCACTCCTTCATTCCCTCCCTCCACCTTGTCTGCCAGCACACCTTACCTGGGCTCAGATGTTTTCCAGCAGCCAAGACCCTGGGCCTGCACATAGTCAGTCCTAAAATTTTCGATCTGTGTTACTAAAAAACACCAGGATACTCATTTCACTCATGTTATTGCCATCATTTAAAGGAAACACTGTATAATTCAGAATTCAAACTAAAAATATATTTTAAAAAAATAAAAGAAACACTGGAGGTAGGGGAGGTAGCAAGGTGGTGTGGCCAGCTAATGCTCCACCTACCGTGTCAGCATACCACAGGGGCACCAATTGAAGTCTCGACTGCTCCACATTTTTTTAAAGATTTATTTTTATTGGAAAGTCAGATACCTAGAGAGAAGGAGAGACAGAGAGGAAGAGCTTCTGTCCGATGGTTCACTCCCAAGCGGCTACGAAGGCCAGAGCTGAGCCAATCCAATGCCAGGAGCCAGGAACCTCTTCTGGGTCTCCCATGTGGGTGCAAGATCCCAAGGCTTTAGGCCATCCTTGACTGCTTTCCCAGGCCACAAGCAGGGAGCTGGATGGGAAGAGGGACTGCTGGAATTAGTACCAGCACACGTATGGGATCCTGGTGCATGCAAGGTGAGGACTCTAGCCACTAGGCTACTGCTCTGGGTCCAAATGTTCCTCTTCTAATCCAGGAGCTCCCTGATTATAGCCTAGAAAATCAGCAGAAGATGGCCCAAGTCTTTGGGCCCCTGCACCCACATGATATACCTGGAGGACGTTTCTGCCTGCTGGCTCTGCACAGGTTCAGGTTCTGGAGTTGTGATCTTTTGGGAAGTGACTCCATGGTTGAAAGACTATCTTGAGATGGTTTTTTCTTCAACTACTATTTTTGCCATCATCAATACTCCCTGTAGGGCCATAGTTTCCAATTCTCTCCAGTTTTTGTAGACTACTAAGGGTAGTTCTTACATAATCTACCCCCATTGGTTTACAGATGTGAGCTCAGCTAAAACTAAAGAGTTTTTTATTGGCAAGCATGCTGAATGTGTGGGGGAAAAAACTAGAAACAAAATCAGGCAGTTATGCATTAAAGCATATTTGTTGCATCATCTCACAACTTGCTTACATGAACAGGGCATCTTTCTGCTTTGTGGAACCCATGTTTACCTCTGCCACCCCACCCCACTAATTGGAGTAAAAGCTGTTTTTGTTGTTGTTGCTGTTGTTTGTTTGTTTCTCTGTTCCCCATGGAATTGTTGCTCCTGTTAGCAATAGTTTGCAGTCCTTCTAAACACAAGTATTCATTGAAAAAAAATGTCACCTAATATTTCTTCCAGCCATGTTGGAAATTGTTGCCACCAGAGTGGACACAGGAGTAGGAGGAATTTCCATCTTTCTCCTGTTATTAAGCCATTTCTAAAGACATAGTGGACACAGGAGTAGGAGGAATTTCCATCTTTCTCCTGTTATCAAGCCATTTCTAAAGACATACAGGAGTGGTGCGGAGGGCAGTATCCTGTTGTTTATTTCTGTAGGATGGATACTGTTTTTATGACCACCAATCCAGTCTCATTTGTGATGCAGCTCACAATATAGCAAAATGAACCTCCAAACTATGATTGTATTATGTTTATGTTTGGTTTTTGTTTATTGTTCATCTTTCACTCCAAACTATGATTACATCATGTTTGTGTTTGGTTTTTGTTTATTGTTCATTTTTCACTCTACATCTTTCAGATCAATGATACATTTTTCTCTGGGTTCATAGGTAGAAGTTCAATAATTCATGGAATAAAAGTAGTATTAATAAAATCTAACATTTTCCCATTGCCTCAAAGGTGCCACAAATTTCTGAACATCAAATAAGGCTTTTTATAAATCACCATGACCTACTTTTTTCGCCCTTCTCAGGTCAAAACCTTCCTTCAGTAGAGGAAACCAAACAAATTTTCTGAGTACCCTATACTTCCAAAGACAAAAATCTTAAACCAGGGTTAGTTCTACTGGGAACTTTTTTCCTATTGTCATTTCAGTCCATGCATCCTTCAAATTTTAAAGGGAAAAAGGTTCAGAGCAAATGCCTACTGTTTTTATAGAATCTGAAAACTGCTGATAATAAGATTTATCACTCTGCATTCTGTATTTTCTCAATACATTTTGTTTATCTTTGCAATGAGCAGATAGCATCTGTAACAAATGAGTGCATATTTCTGTTCTTAAAGATAATGTGAACTTTGTGAGACAGACTATGTAGTACTGCTTACCTATACCCAAGACCTAATGTGATAACTAACATACAATGTATTACATTTTGTTGAGCAAAAACTTGATTCTGGTAAATAATGTTTCCTCCCATAGAGTATACTCTAATTATTGATGTCATTGAATTTCTCTAGGATCCAAAGTTCACAGAACATCATAAAAGTGATATTCTGTGGCCTTTAGTTCTCTTTCACACAGACAACTTTTATGGCAGTTTGTGGTATTTGTGAGCCGCAGGCTTATAAAGGTGACAGTGACCACAGACAGCTAGCTTTTATTTATCACATCCCACCTGGGATACTTTGCATATCAAACATTCTATATCTAGCACACAGTGCTTGTGTAGTGAGTAAAGGTTATAACCACTTGAGAAATCATCTATGCAACTGCATAATAGTGTTGAATTGCAAAAAAAGAAGACTATTTAAAATTCTTTTATAATTTTGTTGATGACTAACAAATTTAAAAATCGTTATTTCAGAAACTTGATAAAGATCAAACTTGGTAAAGATCAAAGGTAAAAAGAGAGCTGAGTTGGGGCTGTACCAGGCTGGGCTAGGCTGTAGCATCCACTTGTGAGAACTGGAATGGGTGTTGGCCAGTCAGGCTAGAAGACAGTACCCACCAGTTACTGCCAGGACTAGGGGCTGGCCATTTCACTCTGGGCTGCAACACCCACCGGTACATGTGGATGCAAAACTTGGAGCAGCCCTGGCAAGGGAGCTTGGGGAACTCCTCTTCAAGGCCACAGTTCCCACCTGTGAACACATCACCTGGGGCTTGGGGCAGGCCAGACCAGACATCGCTGCAGCATTGATTGGTTTAACTCTGGGCTGAATCTAAGGCCAGGTTGGGCTGGGACAGTCCACAGCACACTCTTGCATGGGGGGGGGGGGGGGCAGCAGGGTGTAGGCCAGGTCCAGTTGGACTGTGACACCTGCCAGTTCTCTTGAGGGCTGGTGCTGGGAGTGGGTCAAGCTGGATTAGGTTGCTGCACCCACCATCAAGAGCTGGGACTGAAGGTGGTCAAGGCTGAGCCAAGCTGCAGCACCTGTTGGTGACTGCCAAGACTAGGGGTGGATCATTCAGATTGGGCTATAGGAATTGCTAGTACAAGCAAGACCCAAGTCTGCAAGCAGGCCTACTAGGGGAACTTCCAGGAAATCCCTATTGGGCTGCTGTTTGTACTGGTGACCATGAGAGCTGGGACTGGGGGCAATCTAGGCTCAGCAAGGCTGCTCTACCCCTTGGCACGCACAAGAGCCAGAAGGGCTATGTGTTCAGCTGGGCTAGGTAGTAGCACTAGATGGCAAGTGTCAGGACTAGGTGTGAGTAATGTCAGGCTGCTTTGCCGTACTCCTTGGCAGGAGCAAGGTCCAAGGCTGGAAGCATGCCTGGCAGGGAAACTGTGAGCCTTCCCTGCCTAAGTGGTACCTACTGCTAGTGAGCATGAGAACTATGGTTGGGGGACCAGGCTGGACAAGGCTGCAGCACCTGTTCGTACACCTGAGGGCCATGTTTTGGGGCAGGTCAGGCTGAGTTAAGCTGCAGCACCCATGGGTGCACATCTGAGCTGGATGGGGTGCCAGTTGGGTTATGCTGGGCCTCAGCAGAGGCTTAGATGCAGAAAAATCAGGGCTGAAGATAAGCCCAGTGGGGCTATCAGGGGTCACTCAGGTTAGATCACAAATACTCACTGTTATACATGAGGATTTGGTCTGTGATGGGCTGGCTGGGCTAGGTGATAGCACCCATTGGTTGCATGAGGGATGGGGTTGGAGTCAGAAATGATCAGGTAACTGCGTCCTCCAGTAAGTGCATTGGCTAATGCTGACCCTGCCCTGGCTGGTGTGCGCAAGAGTCAAATTTGAATCACCCAGGCATGGTTTCTTCGGGAATTCCTCACCTGAACTAACAGACCCTTGCCACCGGGGTCTTTTAAGATCAATTTCTATTACCATATTCCCAAATACATCACATATCCTCCTTCAAAATTATCAGTGAATAGTGTGAATTTCACTGAAGTGTATTCATTTTAATGTCTTGAAGCAACCCTTCAAAAACAACAAAAAGTATTTAGTGAGAACAGGATTTCATGTATATGTGTGTGTGAATAATTCCAACATGTAATGATACTAACTTACCTAATTCTTTTATCAAATTCTGCCACCTGAGCTAATCTTGAACTGCTCTTCTGCCATCTCTGTTATTTTCCAGACCCCTCTCTCGTTAACTGTATTTCCTCACTTTTTACTTTTTTTTTTTATCCCTGGCTTATCCTTTAGGGTTCTGTCTTTTCTATTTTTCCCTTCACAGATCTAACTCTTCACATGATACTTAGCTTATTCTCATCTCAGTGAGTCCCAATTACAACCCCAACATGAGTTCAAGCTGCACCACATATTTTCAAAAGAAACGGGATGGCCCAGACTTGGTGTGGCAGTTAAGATGCTCTCGGGACATCTGTAATCCTTGTTAGGGTGTCTGAGTTCAAGTTGCAGTTCCACTCCTGTTTCTGCCCGCGGCAGTATGCACATGGGAGGCTTTAGGTGGTGGTCAGAGTGGTCAGGCTCCTGCTACTTACAAAGAAGACCCGGATTTGGCTTCTGCCCCTTCAACCTCCTAGCCCTGCTGTTGTGTCTGTGGAGTGAATCAACAGATGGGATAGTTCTATCTGCTTCTCTTCCATTTATGTATTTATTTGCTTATTTATTTGTTTATACATTTTTAAAAGCTTTAATGAGTTCTAAAGAGATTCAACATTGTTCATAGTTAAAATGCTGATATAATAGCATTACCCTTCTCCCTACGTTCCATCCCCCTACCTTCCCTCTCCTTTCTCCTTTTGACTCCACCTTCCACACCATTTATTTTTATTTTTGAAGATAACGTAGTCTAAATTTACACTACAATAAAAAGGCAACACTTCACTTAATAATAAGCTTAGCAAGTAAGAAGCTTAGTTTAGTGAGAAGACAGAGAACCACTGTAAAACAGCATAATCTGCTGAAAAATAATATAAAATTATTATAAGATAATTGAATGGTAAAATGACCATTCCACCCATATACAGTAAACTTTAAAGTAATTGCAGCTCATTAAAGCTATGGGGTAGTTGATACACACCAGAATTTTTTCTTTTATGTTTGATTTTTGTTATTAATTTCAACTCCCACATATCAGAACATGTGATATTTGTCTTTCTGTTACACTTTCAAATAAATAACTAAATAAGAATAATTTTAAAATGAGAAGTAGAGTGATCAATGATAGAAACAGAAAAGTGAGTGTAATTTTTAGTTACCAAACTTTAAAACTTATTTTATTTGTTGAACTATTACAAAACAATATAATTCATACACAATATGATACTAGTGTATACTAGTATACATTAGTATACATAGGTACATTTAACTGATGTGATTATTAAAGGCTGTATAATATTGAAATTAAGAGATATCAAAAAGCTAACCTAATTGCCATTAGTGAATAAATTATTTACTTATGATTATTGATCTTTATGGAAGTTATATATATATATATATATCCTTCATTAAATTCTTCTGGAGTAGTAAATTAAATAAATATCCATACATGAATGGTAAACAGCATAAATTTAACCATATGGACTTAGGTTCAGAGTTTAGTTCTTCAATTTTTTTAATCTGTTTATATGACAATCCTTTCTACAATTTAATTTTCTTTGATATAGCAGAGATGGTGCTATTACAGTACATTTTAATGTCTTGTGAAGAGTAAGTTCAACAGTTATATGTACATGTAGTTATGCATAGATGCCTGGCTTATGAGTCCTGATTATCTGGTGACAATTATGGTCATTACAATTGGGTTATTTGAGACACCAAATGAATACTAATTAACACATACGTTCTTAGTAGTATGAATGACATAATAAATGCTTACTAAGGCTCTACTACTTGATATGATTTCATTACTATTTATGCCTTTATATATTTCCTATACATAGAAGTTGAGGACAGGAAGAAGGAAGTTATCAATGCATCATTTACTGAAGCACTTTTAGGTCAAATTTTTGCAATCTTCCTGCATTGCTCATAACTTTGGGAGAATCACTTTTTCATAGATATGCTGGCTGGAACAGACTCTAAGTGCTACTGTTAGGAAAGAAACTTGGTAAAAAAAAAAATCTTGGTCCTGCTCTGTACGAACATGTCATGGCCTTCTGGTCAGGCACCTGTCCTTGTCAAGGTCTTCATATTTAATTGGGGATACTGATCTCACCTTCTGTTTCACTCATTGTTACGGCATATGGCCCAGCACAAACTGGCAGTGCGGCATAGCTGCATTCCAAGTGCTACTTAGTGAATGTGACCTTGCAGCGATGGTGGAAAAAACTTGAATTAAAAAATGCACTCAAGTCTTTTTACTGATATAGTTATGTCTATAGAGAAATTAAAGAAGGTAGTTTTAAATAATATGTATAAAATTTTTCTCCTCTTTTCTGCACTTCCACATATTCTTTTTTGTTTTTGATGCATTGAGCTATTGTGATTTTTGAAACTAATTCCTCTATTTTTTCTAAAATTATAATGAAAGAGAGCAACCAACACTTTGCATTTTGGGGGATTGAAATTTTTCTGTCTGGGTTCTGTACCCTGAATATTTGTACTTCTCTGAATCAAAATTTGTCTTCAACAACTCATGATAACTGTTTTTTTTTAATAAGCCATCATGCCTGCATTTTAATTTTATGTGCTAGCATTACTTCTCACATTGTTATCTTTAATAATCTTTAAAACTGTCTTTTAAACTATTCAACTGATGGATTTAAAACATTCAAGATAAACAATGTGATGATCAAATGTATGTACACATTGTTTGATAGTCTCAATTAATTAATACATCTGTTATCACCTAACCTAAGCCTAAGACTCCTAGAACTTGCTCATGTTGTAATGGAAAATGCGTACTCTCTGAAAAGAACTTGTTCCTTTTGCCCCCTGGAAAACATATTCTCTAATTTTATAAGTTTAACATTTATCATACCAACTTAATATTTTAAAATAAATATTTGACTAATGTATGGTGCATTTACAGAAGCATAATTCATAAAACTGAATACACTAACATAATGATGGCATTACTAGTCAATTGTTTGAACGAGAGCTAGACAGTGCCAACAATGCATATATGTAATTGTTTTTCTCTTAATACTTACTTATCAGTGTTATTTTCAAAGTCAAACCATATCCAAAGAGAATTCTTCCTGTTCTTCAAGAATATGTGGATAGAGCTGTAGGTTCTATAACTCCAAGTTACGTTTCTGATATTCATCCACACCACTGTATATAATAGTGTGTTTTCTTCTTTTTTAAAAAAGTAGGGTTTTTTTTGTTTCTGTTTTTGTTTTGTTTTGTTTTATTGGAAGACACAGTGACAAAGAGTGGCAGAGAAAACCCACCTGATTCTCATAGATGGCAAAATCCAAGAACTTGGATTATCATCTGCTGCAACACAGGCTCATCAAAAAGAAACTGGGTTGGAAGCATGTAGTAGCTGGAACTCAAACTATCACTGAGATGTGGGTCACGAGTGCACAGCAACTACTAAGCCTGCATTGCTACATCTGCTCCTTTGATTACTGTAAAAATATCTCTTAAGACTGCCAAATACTTTATCTGTTGTGCTTCTACTGAAAGAATATGAAATGTTGTGTCTTTCTGTTGAAAAGTCATTTTATCAATATATGTTCTGAATTATCCAATAATTAGGTTTATCTTAAAATGTACTCCTTTGGAAAGCTTTTCTTTGATTTGCATAATATATCTTCTCCAGCCTTTTTTGTTTTTACTTTAAAAATTTGTTTCTTTGTGAAAGACTGATTTAAAGAGAGAGAAGCAGAAGCAAAGAGGGAGTTCTTCCATCTGCTGGTTCACTCTAAGGGCCAGAATAGCCAGAGCTGGGCTGATCTGAAGCCAGGAGCTACATCAAGAGTTATCATGTTGGTGGTTGGGGTCCAAGTCTTGGACCATTTTCTGATGCTTTCACAGGCACATTTAAAAATGAACTGGATCTTGAGTGGCTTGTTTGTTTTGACATTTTGGTTGTTTTGTAGCTCTTTGTATATTCTGGAGATTAGCCCTCTATCACCTATGTCGTGTGCGAAGATCTTCTCCCATTCTGTGGGTTGCCTTTTTACTTTGTTGATTGTTTCTCTAGCTGTACAGAAGCTTCTTAGTTTGATGAGGTCCCAATTGTTTATTTTGGTCTCGATTTCTACTGCTTTTGGAGTCTTTTTTAGGAAGTGAGGGCCTACCCCGAAGTGTTCCAGTGTGTTTCTAACATTTTCTTCCAAAAGTTTGAAGGTTTCTGAATGTAGGTTTAGATCTGTAATCCATTTAGATCTGATCTTAGTGTATGGTGAGAGATGTGGATCTATCTTTTTGTTTCTGCAGGCTATTAACCAGTTGTCCCAACAGCACTTATTGAACAGACCTTCCCATTTGCCTGGATTGTCGTTTGTCTTTTTGTCAAAGATTATTTGGCTGTACCTGTTTGGGTTCCCTTCTGGTGTTTCTATTCTGCTCCATTGATCTTCCTCTCTATCTTTGTGCCAGTACCAGGCTGTTTTGATAACCACTGCCCTATAGTATGTCCAGAGGTCCGGAACTGTGATTCCCCCTGCTAACTTCCTGTTCTTCAGGATGGTTCTTGCTATCCGTGGTTTTTTGTGTTTCCAGATGAACCTTTGGATCATTGTTTCCACTTCCATGAAGAATGTTTTGGGCAATTTTACTGGGATTGCGTTGAATGTATATATTGCTTTTAGCAGTATAGACATTTTAATGATATTGATTTTACCTATCCAGGAGCATGGGATGTTACTCCATCTTTTGAGGTCTTGTTCAATTTCTTTTTTAAGTAGTTTGTAGTTTTCTTCAAATAAGTCTCCTACATTTTTGGTTAGATTTATTCCCAGATATTTCATACTTTTCTCTGTTATTTTGAATGGTATCTTGCTGGTTAAATCTTTTTCCATCTTGGGGCTGTTCGCATACACTATGGCTGTTGATTTTTGTTCATTAATTTTGTACCCTGCCACTCTACCAAACTCTCGTACAAGTTCTAGCAGTCTCTGTATTGAGTCTCTTGGCTCTTCTACATAAAGAATCATATCATCTGCGTATAGTGAGAGCTTGACTTCTTCATTTCCTATTTGGATTCCTCTGATTTCTTTTTCTTGTCTTATTGCCTCAGCGAGTAACTCTAGGACTATGTTGAATAGTAGTGGAGAAAGTGGACATCCCTGTCTTGTTCTAGATCTCAGTGGGAAGGGTTCCAGTTTTTCTCCATTCAGTATGATGCTGGCGTTGGGTTTTTTATATATGGCTTTAGGGAACCCTACTCCACTGCTGGTGGGGCTGCAGGCTGGAACAGCCTCTATGGAAATCAGTATGGAGAATATTCAAACAACTCAAAATCAACATACCGTATGATCCAGCAATAGCACTCCTAGGAATATATCCAGAACAATTGTTTTATGAGAATCCAACATGCACTCCTATGTTCATAGCAGCACAATCAGTAATTGCAAAAACATGGAAGCAACCAAAATGCCCATCAACAGAGGATTGGATAAGAAAGCTATGGTTCTTCTACTCCATGGAATACTACTCAGCTATTGAAAAAAAAACAAAATGCAGTTCTTTGTGGCCAAATGGGCCAAACTGGGAACCATAATGCTAAGGGAAATGAGCCAATCACAAAAGGTTAAATACCACATGTTTGCCTTAATTTAAGATGATATGATGTTATATATAACATGTTATGTTATGAATGTTATATGTTGTGTATAAACTAAAATTGAAATGTAAGTGAGGTGGTCACAGAAGGTGGCTAGGAACTCGCATTTACTTTTAACATATTGGTTACTCATTACTATGCCAATTAATTCCATAATGATGTAAATTTTTGCTGATGGTATGTTGGAGCTTTCAATTGACTGGGATGATACTCTGCTGGCTCTGTCTTCAGACCAGAAAGGGTATACCTAAGAAGCCGTTGAACTTGACTGGACAATAAGATGCTGGACTCTATGTTTGGTATATGCTTGCAATGGGGGAATCTCAACTGAACTTGAGCTGTGGTTATGCAACAAGGTGGAGGAATACACCATGGTGGGAGGGTTTGGGGATGGGTGGGGAGAACCCAAGTAGCTATGAAACTGTGTCACATAATACAATGCAATTAATGAATTAAAAATAATAAATAATAATAAAAAAATGAACTGGATCAGAAATGAAGTAGCCAAGACTTGGACCATCTCCCGTATGGAATGCTGACACCGCAGCAAAGGCTTAACCTACACAATTTTGGTCCCTGCTCTGCTTTCCTTAATATCAACATGTGTGTGTTTTAGACTTTGTCCATCTTTTCTAGTTGAACATACAATAAGATCTCTCAAAAATTTACATATCCATTTTTCCTAGAAGATATCTGCTCATTAGATTGCTTTCACATAATTAAATGTTATTGAATAATTCTTCACAAGCTTTCCCAAATCCTTTTAGGATAGTGCTAAGTTTTTACCTATCTTAGTAATAAGTATGCCCAAAGTAATCTATTTAGAATATCTCCTTTTTTAATGGGAATAGAGCAATAAGGAGCAATTTTCTTTCTTAAACTTCTGCCTCTGAGATTAGAATAAATACTAAACAAGAACTACAGGTTTTATCTTTCTATTTAACATACATTTTTTCCTTTTGTAATATTTACCTCACTTCTAAATTTAATCTTTTACTGGAGACTTGAAAATTGTTGGAGTAGATTTTAACGTTTCAAGTGGTAATAAGCAAGTATGTGAAACAATGTGGCTCCCAGCTTGATTGAAACTGCAGTGCACATACCTCTGATAGCATTTTCTACACCAAGCCTATACTTTCATTTGGCACTAACAATAATAGTGAAAAGAAAAAAACTTTTTGCTTCACAGACTATTCTGTATAAAAGTTTCATAGCCTGTATTGATTGCTTCCTTCCTGAGTCAACATGTATTTATTGAAATAATGCTTGAAATTTAATGATATCAGAAACAGAGGCTATATACATATATATCATATATCATTATATCATATATATACATATATATTATATATCATTATATATACTTATATGTATTTATAAAATATATATTTATAATATATATATATTCTACCTCAAGAAAAGTATTGATCGGGCCCGGCGGCATGGCCTGGCGGCTAGGGTCCTCACCTTGAAAGCACCGGGATCCCATATGGGTGCCGGTTCTGGTCCCGGCAGCTCCACTTCCTATCCGGCTCCCTGCTTGTGGCCTGGGAAGGCAGTTGAGGACAGCCCAAGGCTTTGGGATCCTGCACCCGTGTGGGAGACCTGGAGGAGGTTCCTGGTTCCCGGCCGTTGCGGCTCACTTGGGGAGTGTGGATCATCGGACGGGGGATCTTCCTCTCTGTCTCTCCTCTTCTGTATGTCTGACTTTGTAATAAAATAGATGGATCTTTAAAAAAAAAAAAAAGAAAAAAAAGAAAAGTATTGATCAATGTATGTGGAAAACTATAGGGAATGAAGTAGACATAGTCACTAATTGGGCCTTAGAGAAAAGGAACTCTGTGCAAAGATAAAAATATTATATCTTTGAAAGAAAAATAGGATCTACCAGATAAAGACATTTAACAGAGAAAAAGATTTCAAAGGCACTGAAATGTCAGAGAAGAGATTTCCAAAGCTACATAAACTCTTTGGAGGGATATTTACGATGTGTATGATACATATGTGGCTGATAATCTGTAAGAACACTTTAAAATACTCATGGAAATTGTGTATTTTTGAAAAGCTATACATGAACTTCAAACATTTTGCAACAAAATAAACTTAATTTCCATTTTATACACCTTTTGAAACATCCTGTATCTTTGTTTCTAGAGACTGAATAGAAAATTAGGGTCATTAAACATAAATGATGGGAAGAACCATACATACCAGTTCTAGACTCTGGCCAAGAACATGAGTATATTTTGAATGTGATGGACATCCATGAATACTAACACATCCTAATGATAAGTTTTAAGAAATATAAATTGCCTATGATGAAATATGTTTGAAAAGCACTCTTAATACTTTACAACATTCCTTTCTTTTTTATTATTTTTTTTATTAGTTATTTTGCATTATGTGACAGTTTCATAGGCTCTGGGAATCCTCCCACCCCTCCCCACGCCCCTCCCCCCCGTGGATTCCTCCACCTTGATGCAGTATTACAGTTCGAATTCAATCAGGATTATTTCTTACAACATTCCTTTCTAAAGGACAATGGAGAATATTTCTTTTCACAGCACTCTCAGAGAGTTTAATGATATGATTAGTATCTTTAAATGGTTCCTTCCCTTCAGTTAACCTGCCAGAACTTCCTTTGGTGAAAATCGTCCAGAGGAGGAATTCTATTAACTTTTGCTCATCCTTTTCAGATAAATTTGTCAGCAAAGAAATACTAGAATTTATCAGATTATTCTAAGTTAAATGTGAATTGTAGCATTTATCTAAAGTTCCTACAATGTGAAGGCATGTGCAAAGGTGCTCTTCAAGAGATGTTACCAAGGAAATGTACAAGGTTTGAGAATCACGGATAATAAGGTAATCTGCAATAACTTATGGTAATCCCTCAAGTCATATCACTCTTACCCATGTTCAATGTAGTTATTAATGTGGGAGAAGGACAACAAATTAGGAAATGGTACAGTAGCTGCAACTGCTTTCACCCAGCCTGGAGTCAGAGCCAAAAAATGATATACCATTAAAAGCTGAAGTGAATACAGATGACTAACTTTCTCAATATATCAAAAGTAATTTGTTGGGTCTATTTTAATCTGAAAAGGTTTGATCATTTCCTCACTACTTACACATTTATCAATGTTTTGTTGCAAAGAAGATATTTCTTTATTTGAAGTAAATTTAAGTATTTAAATAATATTTCATATGCTATTATCTGCCAATATTATTTTACGATCCCAAATAATAAATTGGCAATTGGAGGCTATCAGGCTGCTGTGTAATTTGCTACAGCCATTAATCTTGATTTTTCTTTGGTTTGGGGCACAGCAAATAGAACGGGGATGCTGGCACTATGCTTTCACCAAATCTGACACAGAAATGCTTATTTTCAGTTGAGCAACAGTTATATCCATTATGACTGGACTGTGTAGATTCTAGATCCTGTAAGAGGACCAAATCCATAAAGACATGCTCATCTGTGTGTTTCTCTTTTTCCCATGTATGTGCATGCATGTTTGCGACTGCATATGTATGTGTATAAGCACATCCATGCACACAACTTTTAAGCCTCCTACTTTCCTGCATCTGCAACTTTATCCTATGAAGAATCACGGTTCCTAGTTTAAATGATAGCATAATTGTTCATTCAATCCTAGAAACTTACAGTTTCAGAATATCCTACTCATATCATCACTCAATAGTAGATTCTCAGTATCATATATGCCCTGCTAACATCCTCCAGTTTTCAGATTCTTCCAAAACACATCGCAAATTTTGGTACCACTTTATCATACTATTCTATTTAGATTTCCAAATGTTCCAATTGTGAAGAGCAAAATATCCAGCCAGGTACTCCTGATATTACTTCCCCACCTAATATTATTTCACATTTTATCCTAACCATTTCCCTGTATGGACTGTATGTCAACACATACTTTTCTGTGATCTTCATTGCACTCTTTCCAGCTATACTTTGGTTCTTCACCCAAAGGGCAGCTCTCCTGGAAATTATTTCCTAGCAGTCTCAGTTGTTTGTAACTCATGCTAACTTAAATAACTGTCTCTGTATTTAAAATTTTGGTTATTCTTCTTCTATAATCTTGTAGCATCAGCCTTTTGTGTTCATGAGTCTGTGAATGTCTGTGCTATTGAGTGTTCAGAGCAGTAGTGTATAAGTGGCTTACATATTTAGTTTTATTTTCACGATGCATTTCTTGCTCTTTAATGGAATTTGAACTCAAGATTGCCTGAAGAACATGACAATTATGACTTAATTCAAATATTAACAACATGTGGGCTTATGCAGTCTCCTAGTAGCTAAAGTCTTCATCTTGCACACACCGGGAAATCATATGGGCGCTGGTTCGTATCTCGGTGACTCCACTTCCCATCCAGCTCCCTGCTTGTGTCCTGTCAAAGTACTCAAGCATGGCCCAAAGCCTTGGGACCCTGCATCCGCGTGGGAGAAGCTCCTGGCACCTGGCTTCTGAGAGTTTCAGCTCTAGTCGTTGGGGAGTGAGTCAGCGGATGGAAGATTCTTTTCTCTCCTCTTCTCCGTATATCTGACTTTCCAATAAGAATGAATAAATCTTTAAAAATATATCTTAACAACGTTCATTCCACATGTACCAGCTTTGCAGTTTGTAACTTCCGATCATTGATTTGAAAATAAATAACAAACAAAAATAAAGCTATTTGCAATGATTAAGTGAAAGAAAATAATAGTGGTATAATAATAAATAATAATAGCTATCTCAACAATTTTATGGGCATAATTTGTAAATATCATTTTGTTCTTTTTTTTTTCTTATTTCATAAAATTAGCTGTGTGTAATTGCCTCCATTTATTGCTCATTCTGTCTTGGCAGCCCTTAATTTGCCTCTGCCATTCTTTATTTTTCCCTATTTTTTTTCTGTCTTTTAATCACCTAAGGTAAAATCAGTGTAATTACTTGAAAAACAAAATCAAGGACAGCAGCTTATTAAGAGGAGGAACAGAGCCATGCCACTTGATGATGAGCCACCCACTCACAACTCAAAAAACTAAGCTAAAAGAGAAAGTTTCCTATTCCTTAATCTTACAATTACTAGAAGGGAATGAACTAGAATACCTCTGTCTTAACTATAGAAATTCTAAAAGAAAAATGAAATAACTTTAAAGGTTTAAAGCATTACCAACATGCTACTTATTTTATCATTGAATATAAGTCAGTTTAAAATCATTGTTGATCAGATTTAAATGGATAAGAAACTATTGTTTATCCTCAGCCCCATTAATTTATATAAATCATTCACATTTGGTTTAGAAAAATAATAATTTAAGATTATAGTAAGCAACTGTTACTCTAGGATTACAAAGCATTAAATGAATGTTATTTCCCCAAGTTTATTTTGATAAGTCTATCATTATTTAGAAGCTTTCTAAAAGTGAAAGTTATCAAATAGACTAGGTTCTTTCAGAATCATAAGCTTAATTTTTGACTCTCAAATGAAGTTTAAAAATCTTTACCCTTACATCTGTATACTGATTATACTGGCTAAACAACATACAACTGTTTTGAAGCTAACTTAGGGAGAAGCTCAGTGATGTGGGCAGTATTCGAAGGGGAGGTCATGGGTGCTTGGTAATTGTTTGGATCAGCCATTATTGGGAATGGAGCCTCAGACACATCTTGCAAGAGTAAATTAATACCGCATAGCTTTGTTTGGAAGCAAGGTTTGATTCTAAATAGATGTTAAAATGTTACTTTTTGCAAATTGCCTGTAATAACCATTTGTTTTTCTAGACATTGCTCATGGAATAGCTTGCAGGAGACCGTGAACTTGTGATTTCTCTGGTTTACTCTATTGCAAATTTGGTATGTGGTTATTATTTTATACAACTTGTAAGACAAACACAGAACAAAAGCAATATTGATCAACATATTATTATAATATTTTCATTGTTGAGATTACTCAGAACGTAAAGTCTAACAAATATGCAAGTGAATGCTTCATTCCTCACTGTACACTCACTACTAAATAATAGATCATTATCATTACATTACTGTCATACAGGAGTCAATACATATTTATGAGGCACTTTCTGCTTGACATGTATCAGGTTTCCTAAGGAATTGTTCAGTGCCTGAAATAATAATGAGTTGGACAACCACTGCATGCGCAGAAGCAGACAAGACTGTATGCCTGACTAACACTAAAGAAAAATGTATTTTCTCTGAGTTCTAATATAGATCAAAATACAGTGAAAAACAAAGGAAGAGCAGAATATTGGAAACTGGTTATGGAAGAACCACAAGAGGAATATTATAATGTCAGGTAGAAAGATATTGATAGAAGAACAGTTTGATTTATATGATTTAATAAAAAGGACTGATGACTACGCATTCAAGATTTTCACTGCATTGATTTTTCTGACATTGACAGTATCACAAAATGTATAAGCAAACTCTGCCTACTATGCACTGTGTGAGTGGTAATTGCTCACCTAAAGAATACTTTGAAATAAACTAATTTTGTTTTTAATTTGGCACTTCTGAAAATATGTGATAAAATATCAGATTCATAGGATGCTTGAAAGTGAAATAAATTTTGAAATCATGGCCAATTTTGGATTGGCACGATGGCATGGTGACTAAATGCTCGCCGTGCATGCGCCAGGATCCCATATGGGCACCAGTTCATGTCCCGTCTGATCCCTGCTTGCAGCCTAGGAAACAGTAAAGGAAGGCCCAAAGCCTGGAGATGCTGCATCTGGGAGGGAGACAGGAAGAAGTTGGCTTCAGTTACTCCCCAAAATATCCACAATAGAACCTCTGGATCCCCACTTCTACCTCACCTGCATCTGCCTTTACAGCTTACTTATGGCAACGAACCAACAGATGTAAAAGTCTCTATTTTTGCTCCAGTCACCCCTCCTTGCAAACAGATTATTATCATTAAAGCTAAAAAATGCAAATGGTAATTTTTAAAAATTTTCCCTCTTTTTAGTCATTTTCATCTAATTTCTATTGTTGCCTTACTGCTACATAGATGGGCTGCTTTCCTTGTGGAAAGCATTCCAAATACCAAAATTTTGAGGATACTGGATCATTTTTACTTAATGATTTATTTCATAAATCAATATACTGTCATTTCAGCGTTCACTTGGTCTTTCTTGTTTCATTAAAGGTATTAGAATATTGATCAGGCAGATTCCACTTATCTTACATACTATTAGTTATTTCAGTTATATGCAATGTGTCTCAACTGTTTTAGAAAGAGTTTAATCTAAACTCCATTATTATGCTATAGAATAATTTCATGTAGAAATCTTTTTTTGACTGCAATAAAACATTTGTTAATAGGTTACAAAGGCACAGAGACAAGTAATACTTTGTAGTTTTTCATGTATGTATATAAATGCATAAGAGGGGCCCGGCGTCGTGGCCTAGCGGCTGGGGTCCTCACCTTGAACGCACCGGGATCCCATATGGGCGCCGGTTCTAATCCCGGCAGCTCCACTTCCCATCCAGCTCCCTGCTTGTGGCCTGGGAAGGCAGTCCAGAACGGCCCAATGCATTGCGACCCTGCACCCACGTGGGAGACCCGGAAGAGGTTCCAGGTTCCCGGCTTTGGATCGGCGCACACCGGCCCGCTGCGGCTCACTTGGGGAGTAAAACATCGGATGGAAGATCTTCCTCTCTGTCTCTCCTCCTCTCTGTATATCTGACTTTGTAATAAACTGAATAAATCTTTAAAAAAAATAAATGCATAAGAGACATTCTGGACAGTTGTAAAATTAAAATTGGACTTTTTTCAACTAAAAAGTTTGGTTTTGAGTGGTTGTCACAGGAAACTTCATTTTTTTGCAATGTTTTTAAGCAAAGCAAAATATTATTCATGGGGTTAAAATAAATAAAATCAATAATGATAATACTCCTTGGAATAGAAACACATGAATATACTAATAGTGGACACTGAATGATCCAATTAGATTTTTTCTTTAACCATTTACAATTTCTCTTGCATTTCTCAGAGACATATTTTCACATTAAAATTTTTAATTATGCAAAAATATTCTACTGAAATAATTATGTTCCATAAAAGAGGAGACAATTGCCAAAATTTTAATGTATTTCCTTGACATGGAAAGCTGTTCATACAGCATGATTAGATATGTAGCAGGTTACAAAGCAGAGCTTCATTTAATTAGAAATCCTTGCATTTCTCCAGGAAGCTATTGAAGTAATGGAGGGTGAGTGATAAAGGCTGAGCTACATGAAAAAGCAGGTGCAAGCACTGAGGGAGAAGGAGTTGAGACAAAGCATCGAAGCAGCTAACCAGCCACCCATTTGGGTCTCTCTCCCATTTGCCCAAAAATGAGAGAAAAGCTAATGAAAGCAGAAAAAAACAGGGGAAAGATAGAAATGGCAATTTCAATTATTCATTAATTAATGATTTATCGGCCCTCATTTATTTGGGGGGAAAAATGAATGATGGAAAGAAAGATGAAGGTAAGAAGCAAAGATGGAAAGATCACAGGTTTAAAACCAAATTATTGAACAAAAGCATTTAATCCTTCATCTTATTTCAAGACCATAAGATCCCAGAGTGAATGAAGTGTGAGTGTTTCTCATGGATCTCAGAAAAGAAAGATCATTTTTGTGTCATGTAGAAATCTTAAAATCAATCTTTTTGAAATAAAGACATTTTCTAGGTAAACCCATATTAATAGAAATGCTGACGTATTTATTTCTTTGATAAATTATAAGACAGATTCAAAACAGTTAATGTTTATTTTATCCAATATTTAGCACATTCATGATTTTTTAAAACTTTATATAATAATTTTTATTATCTTTATGTATTTTTAAAAATTTTTGTTTATTTTTTATTTTAGATGATGTTAGCATAGTTAATCAAAGTGGGATGGATCAAGGGTTAGGGAAAAGTGAATATGATCATTGTTTCCAAATTTTCTATTTCTCCTTCCTGTTTTGGATGTGGCAGGGGGTGGATAATGGGAGAAGCCATACCAGCCTGCTAACTGCTCCAGTACCTAAGGATGGGGACTGGCCACCTGATACCAACCCACTGTCCCGATGGGACACACATTCTGAGGGTTCTGCTTATGTGATTTCAGTAGTTCTGATATATTGTCGAGCTCACTGATCCAAGAATGAGGGAACACTTTCAGTATCCATTGGCTGACATTGTAGAACTTAGCACCTCCATTCACCCAGATATTTGCTGGCATCGTTTCACTGGGGTACTTGTCCAATTTGTGCTGTCCTCTTTCCTCTGGGATGGTACAGATGTCCTCTGCAACCTCAAAGGATTGTCATATCCTCCATGTGGATATGGGCCAGCTGTTTACTATTCCATGTTTGCTACTGAGGAGTACCAGTTATCACAGGTGGGCCAAGGACCTGAGCCAGTTGACCTGGGCTCCATGAGAACACCGACCCACAGGGCTCACAATCCAGGCATCCAGTACAAAGGACCCGAGCCAGGTTACCCAGGCCCCGCTAGACCTCCACCCCTGGGACTCATGGAGCCAACACCCACCACACAGGCAAGTCAAGGACCCAGGCCAGGTAATGTGAACCTCACCAGATCCCCAGCCACTGGGGCTCATGGACTTGGCACCCACTACACAGGAGGGACCAAGGACCCAGGCCAGACATCTCAGGCCCCACCTATCATGATTTTAATAGCAAAAAAATTATTCCACAAAATTTGAAAAAAAATTATCTGGTTGTTATTTATATTTATCTTATTTTCCTTATAAATAATGATTTTGTCTCAGAAAGACCCCACGCTTCCACATTTCAAAATGAAATGATTCTGTACTCTATTTTGTAGCCTCTCCTCCAAACATTACAATTCTCCATTTAAGAAAATCAGAACATAGGTATATTTCCATGTGAAATGAAAAGTTGAAGTTATTTCATGTATATTATGTTATATGTTGTGTATAAACTAAAACTGAATTGACAATGAGGTGATCACAGAAGATGGTTAAGAAATTGCAACTGTTTTTAACATATTGGTTACTCAATACTATAACTATTACACAACAAAGTTAATTGTTGCTGAGGGTATGTTGGAGCCTTTAATTGATCGGGTTGATAATCTGATGGTTCTGCCCTCGGACCAGACAGGGTCTCCCCAGGAAGCTGAGGAACTAGATTGGACTATAAGATGTTGGACTCTATGTTTAGTTTATGCTTGCAAAGAAGGAATCTCAACTGTACTTGATCAGTGGATATGCAACAAGGTGGAATATTCCACATGGGGGGAGGACAGGGGGAGGGGTGGGGTGATTCCCAGTTCCAACGAAACTGTATCACATAATACAATGTAATCAATGAATAATAATAGCAATAATAAAGAAGTATGACTGAGTTTAGCCTGATTAATTAAAGAAGGGATATTCCACAGAAATAACTCTTCTTAATACACTTAAGAAATCCCGTGCCCGGCGTGGTAGCCTAGCTGCTAAAATCCTCACCGTGGACGTGCTGGGATCCCATACGGGCGCTAGTTCTAACTCCAGTAACCCCACTTCTTATCCCTGTCTATGGCCTGGGAAAGCAATTAAAGATGGTCCAAAACCTTGGGACCCTGCACCCATGCGGGAGACTCAAAGAATCTCTTGGCTCCTGGCTTCAGATTGGCTCAGATCTAGTTGTTGAGACCTCTTGAGGAGTGAATCAACGGACTTTGTCTTTCCTTTTCTCCAAGTATCCGATTTTCCAATAAAAATAAATCTTAAAAAAAAGAAAAAGAAATCCCATTCATTTTAAAATATGATCAAATTCTTCCTGTTCCCTTTTTGAGTAAATTGTATAAAGTCCTGATACCATTTTAGAGTACTATATACACATAGGGTGGTGTTTATATTTACACATTAGTAATTATAATAGAAATTATTTATAAATTCAATATTAAATGTCTTTTTTGGTAACAACCTTAAATATCTTAAAATATCTTTACTATGGTGGTTAAGAGTAAAGATTTTTGCAAACCTAGAGGGAAAAAATCTTAAGACAAGGCCTGCTTTTCCTTAATAGCTGACATTTTTACTATTTTCTTCTTTGTTCCAACTTTTATGTAATATCCCATCTTTGGTTAAATAACCTGTAATGAAATGTTCCTAAATTACTAGGAAAATTCTTTTAATCCAAACTTACTTTCTTTTAAAAAATATCAAACATCTTGTCACTGTTCTATTCTGTTTTTCCTTAATTAGATGTTGAAAGCTTCACATTAGTAATAAATACAGCTGTGTCTATTCCCATGCGCCTTCTAACTTCTAATTAGTGCAGACACTTGACAAAAATAAAATCAAACAATGTTCTATAGAAATAAAATAGGAGCTGGCACCATGGCTTAGCAAGCCAATACTTGGCGGGTGTTACTAGCATGCCATATGGGGTTCAGTTCTGCTCCAGGTTGCTTCACTTCCTATCCAGTGACCTGCTTTTCCATCAAGTCTGGGAAAGCATTAAAGGATGATCCAAGCTTTGGGCCCCTGCACCCAGAAGAGATTCCTGACTCCCAGTGTCAGAACAGCTCAGCTGGCCATTCTGGCCACTTGAGGAGTGAACCAGCAAGTGGCACACCTTCCTCATTCTCCTCTCTTACTTTCTCTCTCTCTCTCTCTCTCTCTCTCTCTCTCTATATATATATATATATATATATGTACATATATATATATACTCTTTCAAGTAAAATAAATAAATCTTAAAATAAGTAAACAAATCAAAATACAAAGACAAATAAAGAGTTTGATTCTAGATTAGGAAGCACATCCCGTGTTAACATAATAGCTTTTTCAGTGTTCTGCTTGTTTCTGTCTTCCTCCACAGACTCTCCTGTATACATAATGCATGCTGTCATTCCCTATCACCACTAAAATGTGCCATTCTCGTTTAGCTTCCATGATGAGAAAGAGGTTACAGATGAGAATTAGGTTGTAATCTACCCTGAAGCTGTTCTAGAATGAACATGTCAATTCTGGACCTTCAAAAAATATTCTCTGACTTCAACTTTCGAAATTTCATTAGTATATCTCAATGTATATATCTCTGAATTTATGTATGATAAGCCTTATCATATTTACCTCTGAAATTGTATCAATAATTATTGTGCTGAGCTGAATATGGATCAAACATGCATGTTTTGGTTATATCCAATGTTTTGTCCTCAGCATTGGAGAACAAAGCATATTTAAGAATTTGCTCCTTGTTTCATCCTAAAATGATCTTTCTCACTAACCTATTTCCTTTCATCAGTATCACTTATTAAATGAGTAAATTGGAAAAACAAACATAAAATTCCAGTTTCTAAAAGTGAATTAAAATAACTCACTGGCTACAAAACAATTACAATTCACTTTGCTTTTATTACAACATATGTTTGTGTGTCCATGTGCTGGCATTTATCAAAAAATATTTCATAGAAAACTCATATCAACTATAAAAAATTATCGAGTAGCTAATAAACAGTAAGAAAAAGGTAAGTAGGATTTTATGTTAGTGAAATCTTGGTATGTTTAATATGTCAATAGGATTTGTGAATGTCTGCTACTGTTTCTTGTTTTTAAAATGCATTCCACCAGAAGGACATTAACCTTCTTTAGTTTTTGCTCACCCATGCCAATAGCTCATTCACTGAGTATTCCTGGAAACCTGTTGTGGAAATGATGCCCTAGAAAAATAGCTTCCAGTGAGTGAAATTTGTTTTTTGGCTCCACTGTGGAGACCATGAGACTCACACACACGCACACACACACACACATTCCTATTCTCCTATGCTTATTATTGTATTTTGTTTCATACTCTTACGTCTTAACTTACGTTAGTTTTATGCTTTTCTGGAACAGAGAAGAAAATCTCCCTGACTTGCAAATCAGCCTTTTTCTTTTTTTAAAAAAGCCAATGTAGTATTGTACAGCTTGTAAGTCTGAATGTCATTGATTATATACAAAAATTCATACTAACATTGAAAAAGCATGCTGGATCTAATAAAAGGAAAACTAACCTTATCTTAAACTTTATCTTACTCACTTTCAGTCATACGATTACTGACTTTCAGTCATACGATTCCTCTAAGGACTAAGTAAGATAACATATATAAACAGATAACACGGTGTAGAATGGAGTAGCTAATGAATGACAGCTGTTAGCAGAGATGCTGACAACATGTAACATCACTCTTCTTTAGATTAGTGCTGTTAGAATTGTTTCAGAGGCTATCCTTCCCTGGAAACTTTTCCTCTCAGTCATCTGTAGCTACAAACTATTTGATGAAAGTGTATCAAGTTCAGCAAGTGGTAATAAAATGTTTCTATTTTCATCCTGTTGGACTGTGACAATCTGCATAAATCTTTAACATCTGTCATTGTACTTGATTTACAGAAAGTGCTTAAACCTGTGGGGAAAAGTTGTAGATATAAATGCACAAAAGGTTGCAAGTCTGATGAAGAAAAACTTACTCTAAACATTTGCAAATCTGATGTTTCATCCATTTCCAGTATCATTTTCTCTGCATGGTATAAGAAATAGGATTACTTGAAATGTAAATATATCTCAAAGTTTGTTTAAAAAAAAGTCATAACTATGTGAAGATGTTCATTCAGCAAGAAGAAATTTTATTTACAGTTAATAGATGCCTTTGCTTACATGTCAAAATTGTATACTATATGTTTAATTCACTATTTTATGAATTATTTTACACATAAATTATTAATATTTTGATTTTGCTGATACAAAGATGAGACACCTTAATATATCACAATTATTTTATTATAATTCAATAAAACCCGTCTTTCCTAATAGCAAGGCACCTCTTGGATTTTAAAGTGGCTAAAATTAATAGTACATTTGTGTCCTCACAACATATTCTATATAATACAAAACTTAACAAAGGAGAAAGAAATGTAAGAAAGAAATGATACTGTTAAATGTCAAAAAAGAGTTTGGTATCACTGCCTATTGAGTCTATCTAATAAAGACCAAGAGTACATTCTATAATCTTGTAAAAATACCTTATTAACTTGCAATGTTAACTTATTAATTTAAAAATCATTTTGCTGCCAAACTCAAAAGATCTATTCATTTTCATTTTCTCACAATTTCAAGAGATAGTGAAATCCCAGCAAATATGTTTCTGAGGAATAATTTTTTTTTTAAGATTTATTCATTTTATTACAGCCAGATATACACAGAGGAGGCGAGACAGAGAGGAAGATCTTCCCTCCGATGATTCATTCCCCTAGTGAGCCGCAACGGGCCGGTACGCTCCGATCCAAAGCCGGGAACCTGGAACCTCTTCCAGGTCTCCCACGCGGGTGCAGGGTCCCAATGCATTGGGCCGTCCTCGACTGCTTTCCCAGGCCACAAGCAGGGAGCTGGATGGGAAGTGGAGCTGCCGGGATTAGAACCGGCGCCCATATGGGATCCCGGGGCTTTCAAGGCGAGGACTTTAGCCGCTAGGCCATGCCGCCGGGCCCCTGAGGGATGATTTTAAGAAAATAAAAAGGGGCTGAGTGTTGCTTTAACTGGCAAATCCTCTGCCCTGCTGTGTTGGCATCCCATATGTTCAAGCTGTGGTTGCTTCATTTTCAGTAGAGCTCCCTACTTATGTCCTGGGAAAGCAAAAGAATATGGCTCAAGCCATGGGTAGCTGCACCCACACTGGAGACCTGAAGGACGCTCCTGGCTCCTGGATTTGGACCAGCTCTGCTGCAGACAATGTGACCCTTTGGGAATGATTAGTGGATGCAAGCTCTCTCAATAGTCCTCCCCAACCCACTCTGTAATTCTAACTTACAAGTAAAAAATACATATATGTTGAAAAACAACAAAAAGAGAAAGGGAGAAGGAGGGAGGGTTTCAAGGAGGCTGTAAGGCAGGGAGCAATGGCTCATCTGAGTTCTTAGAATTGTATCTATCAAGTTAAAATTAATGAAAAAATGATAAATAAATACATAAAATTAAAATTAGAAATGAGCAGTTAAAATTATCCCTGTTCAAAAGTAATGTGATTCTCTACACAGGAGAATCAAAGTACTCAGTAAAGAGGCAATTAAAATTTATGAAAGAATTTGGCATGGTAGCAACGTAGAAAAATTATTGAACATAAATCAATGGCCCCAGGATACACAAATAACTCCATAGCTGTGAAAGATTTTGTAAATATAGTCCCCTTTAAAGTAATTGACAGGAATCTCATGTATTGGAATTAACCTAACCAAGCATGTAGAAGATCTCTATAATGAAAATAATAAAACATTAAATAGAAGAAGACATTAAAAAATGGAGAGAACTTACCATGTTCCTGAGCCAGTAGGATCAACATCATCAAAATGCCCATATTACCAAAAGAAATATTCTGATTCAACATGATCCCAACCATAATCCCAATAGAATTATTCTCATAAATAGAAAAGATGATATAAAAATTCATCTGGAAACACAGGATATCATAAATATCCAAAGCTATCCTGAAGAATAAAAATAAAGCATAAGGAATCACAATTCCAGACTTTAAAAGATACTACAAAACAGAGGTAGCCAAAACATTGTGGTACCAACACAGAAACACAGATCAATGGAACAAAAGGGGAACACCAGAAATGGAGCCCACACATGTATAGCCAACTGATCTTTGACAAGCAAAGTGAAAACAATCTAGGAAAAAGGTTGGTCTCTTCAACAAACGCTATTGGGAAAACTGGCTATTAGATTGCAGAAATGAGAAGCAAAAGTCCACCTGTCATCTTATACAAATATCAGCTCTAAATTAATGAAGGACCTAAATCTGCACCCCAAAACCATCAAATTACTAGAAGAAAACATATGAAACACTATACAAAATACAGGCATCAGTAAAGACTTCTTAGAAAACTCACCAAAAGCACAGGCAATCAAAACCAAAATAAACAAATGGGACTACATCAAACTTAGAAGCATCTGTAAAGCAAAGGAAATGAGAACACAGCACAAAAAGTAATCAACAGAATAGAGGGAAATGTTTGCACACTACACAATCATTAGGGCACTAATATCCAGGAATTACAAAGAGCTCCAGAAACTCAAGAACAGCAAAACAAACAATCCTGTGAAGAAATGGGTGAAGGAAATGAGCAGGCATTTTTCAAAGGAACAAATTCAAATGGCTGATAGTCTCTTGGCTATTAGGGAGACACAATTGAAAACCACATTGAGGTTCTACCACACTCCTGTGAGACTAGCCTACCTTCAGAAATTGATCAGTAACACCTGCTGGCAGTAATGTGGACAGAAAGATACTCTCTTCTGCTCATGGGAATGTAAACTAGTGTAGCCACTATGGAAATCAGTATGGACAGTGCTGAGACAACTGAAAATTGATCTACTGTATAATCCAGTTATCTACCCCTAGGTGTATATCCAAAGGGAGTGAGATCTGCAAATGAGAGAGTGATCTGAAATTACACATTTATGGCAGCACAATCCACAATAGCAAAGACATGGAAACAACCCAAAGAGGAGTGGATAAAGAAACTGTGATACATCTACTTCATAGAATATTACTCAGTCATTACAAAGAATGAAATTCTAGGGCCCGGCAGGGTGGCCTAACGGCTCACCTTGAGTGTGCTGGGATCCCATGTGGGCGCCGATTCTAACCCCAGCAGTTCCACTTCCCATCCAGCTCCCTGCTTGTGCCCTGGGAAGGCAGTCGAGGACAGCCCAAAGCCTTGGGACCCTGTACCCGCATGGCAGACCCGGAAAAAAATTCCTGGCTCCTGGCTCTGGATTGGCACAGCACCGGCGGTTGCGCTCACTTGGAGAGATAATCATCGGATGGAAGATCTTCCTCTCTGTCTCTCCTCCTCTGTATATCTGACTTTGTAATTTAAAAAATATATAAATGAATCTTTAAAAAAAAAGAATGAGATTCTACCATTTACAAAAATGGTCTCAACTAGAGAACATTATGTTGAGTGAAATAAGCCAATTCCAAAAGGACAGATATCATATGTTCTCTCTAGTACATGGCAACCTTCATGCAAAATATAAAACAAAGATATACAAGCCAATGTGTATATACATATATTCTCACAGATGAACTGTATAATGGAGACTAGCATATCTGCTCTAAATCCCTTTATGACAGTATTTCGAAAGAGAAATTTTAGGGGGAAATAAAGGTTAAATGAAGTCATAAAATTTGGATTCTCTTTTTCCATAGGCTTAATAACTTTATAAAGAGAGGAAGCGTCTCTGTTTTTCAGGCCCATGTCTGTACATTTTCTAATAAAAGATTTTAGGGGGAAATAAAGGTTAAATGAAGTCATAAGATTTGGATTCTCTTTTTCCATAGGCTTAATAACTTTATAAAGAGAGGAAGCGTCTCTGTTTTTCAGGCCCATGTCTGTACATTTTCTAATAAAAGATTTGCATAATATGTAAGCTATATATGAATAAAAGTATTAAAGACAAAAAAGTAAAAAGATCCATTGTCGTATATATCCCTAATCTCTTAAATGTATCTTAACAAGAGGACATTAGATTTTCTACCACTGTCTATGCCTACAATGCCATGATACAATTAAATAGTAGATTGTTGGACTTGTTACTGTTGCTGAAGTACTATGCTCTTATGATAATATGGGGGAAACAGTGAGGTGGGGAATGGGACAGTGGAAGAGGGAATATCCATGCCTACTCCTCACCATGGTGTTGAGGATTTTCCTGCACAACCCCCCCCCCCCAAAAAAAAAATGTTCTGCACCTAAAATGTTGACATATATCTTGTTAGAGTTACAAGCCAGTCTGGATTATCCTAAAATCTGCCAAGATCAGCAAAATTTTACTTCAACACAACAACTGGCTAAATACTAAGATGAAATGGACACGAAACAGCTGAATGGTGCCTTATGGCCATTTTAAGGTATAGAGCAGCTGGTCCTGTATATGAACTAAATTGAAATGTCAATGAGCTAATCATAGGTTGTGGCTAGGACTTGTTTTCCTTTTTTTTTTTTTTTTTTTTTATTTATTTTTTTTCTTTTTAATACATTGGTTACTCAAAACCATGTCAACTCCATAACATTGCAAATTGCTGTTGATGTTATATTGGGACTCTTAATTGACTGTGATGATATTCTGCCAGCTCAAACTTCAGGCCAGAAAAGGTCTCCCCAAGAAACTGTTCAACCAATCTGGACAATAAGTAGCTGGACTCTATGCTTGGTATATGTTTGCAATGAAAGAATCTTGATTGAATTTGAACTGTAATACTGCATCAAGGTGGAGGAATCCACCGGGGGGAGGGGAGGGGGAGGGGGGGGGATTCCCAGAGCCTATGAAACTGTCACATAATGCAAAATAATTAACAATTAAAAAAAAAGAAAAAAAAAGAAAAACAAAACAAAACAGAATGGTTTCTAGAATGTTAAATATTAATTAAAAATAAAATAAAATAATCCACCATTGAAGGAAAAAAGAAAAGCAATTCATAAATATTATAGACAATGTGTATTTACCATTACATTATCACCATTACAAACAGATAGTTAACTGGATTCTTTTATCCAAAGGAAATGACTAATCTATAATTTCTGTTTCTATCACTTTGCTTTAAAGAAATATTTTTCTCAATAAAAACAGATCATCTACACAGTTGAAGTACTGAAAGAAATAATACCTCTACCAATCTAAATTTCATATGTAGCAAATATATCTTTCAAATGTAAAAGAAAAATGGTTTTCTCAGAAAATAAAAGCTGATAGAACTCATTTTCAGCAGACTAATTTTCAAAGAAATGTTTATAGAAGTTTTCAGTTTCCTGGTATGGATACAAAAGCACAGCTACATAAGGAAAGCAAGAGCACTAGAGAAGGAATTAAGACGGGGAACATTTGGCCCATTCTTAAGTAAACTAAAAGGTGACTTCTACTTAAATCGATGATAAAATAAACGACTATCTCCTATCAGATTGGCGGTCTGAATAGTGTTGGTTTTGCTCATGATCCAGCTTCAGCTAATGTTCCTTGGAAGGTAGACGGGGATGTTCCAATTTCCCCGGGCATGCAATCTGTAGGGCATCAGGATGGAGTTCTTGTCTCCTAGCTTCAGCCTGGCCGAACCCTGGACATTGTGGCCATTTGGGGGAATGAAACGCTAATGAAAGATCTCTCTCTCTTTCTCCCTATCTCTCTCTTAGAACACATGGAAGTTACCTAGAACTCAGTAAAGGAAGATGGCTGGGAAATCTAAATATCTTTCTTTATATTATCTATTTTCTGTTTTGGAAAATTCACTAATATTTTCTTCTGCCAAAATTCCATAATTTTGGTTGAAGTTATCTTTATTTAAAATGTGACAAGGGTCCCAAGGTTTTGGGCCATCCTCTACTGCTCTCCCAGCCCACAAACAGGGAGCTAGAACCGTCACCCATGTGGGATATGGTGTGTGCAAGGCGAGGACTTCAGCCAAGCCCAGACGTTGTTAAAATTTTGACATGCTTTTTTTCTACTCTTAAGTAAAACATTTTTACAATGTCATAAAGGTAAACTTACTACTTTTCTTTACTTCCCAACAATTTAAAAAGTCTTAAGGAGTTGAAACATTTGAATCAGCCTCCTCTTTTTTACATTTTAATCATTTTTCTTAATCAGATAATTTAAAGATTCAGTGAAGTAGTTGTTGAACATCTGGTTGTGAAGGAAAACGGTATAATCATGGTTCTCTTGTGAATGTCTCTCATCTCACCTGCAATTTAAGACAAAAAAAAACATGGTTATAATCACGAACTATTCCCTAATCCAAGTTAGGAATTCAACTTATATGGCTCTGCTTTCAGATCTTTTTGCAATACAGCAGATCTTTCCCTGAGAAGCTCAGGAAAGGGTCACACACACTGAAAGTCAAGGTGAAGAGCTCACAGGAAAGAAATACTCGAATTAGATTGTGCAAAGAGAGCATTTCCAACAGACTTAATACATTGGAACCAGCATCTTAGCATGGAGAATTCTGTTTAAACTCACCCTACTAGTTTTACATACTGTGAATACTTCTTTTCTTTCTGTAGCTCTTATAATGTCTCATAAATACATTGACCTGATGAATCTTGTCCTGGGTAAGATTTTCTATGATGTTCATTGTTATTTAAAAATGTTATTTACAATGGGAAGTGCATCACTATGCCAATACTATATGACTTTTTGTAGGAAGTGGAAATTATTCCATGAAGAGATTGAATATTTGACTTGGAAAAAATTAAAAAAGGCCTGGCACAACAACTCAATAGCTAGATCCTCACCTTGTAAGCACTGGATCCCCTCTGGCCACCAGCTCATGTCCTGGCTGCTAAACTATCCATCCAGTTCCCTGCTTATTGCCTGGGAAAGCATTAGATCACCCAAACTCTTGGGACCCTTCTTGGAAGACTTGGAAGAACTTGCAAACTCCTAGCTTTGGATCAGGAAGTAAACCAGTAGCTGGAAATCTTTCTCTTTCTCCTTCTCTCCATGATCCACCTTTCCAATAAAAATAAGTAAATATTTTAAAAAGAAAAATTTAACAAACAAAAACGAAAGAGCACTATGAGTTGATTCTATAATAAAGTAAATTTTGCTTGTCTCAGTTAGTGAGATATGGTATGTCCTCAGAAATGTGTTAAGAGCAATAGATGCAAATTTTCACTAATCACAAATTGGCTGTTATTTTCATGAACCTCTAGCTGTTGGTCCAACTTGCTCAACTGCACTGAATTCAGAATTTTCTTGAATCATCTTGAAAAGATGACAACATGCTTGCAGAAGTTGATTAATGACAGGGTTTTTTTTCCCTTCTATTTTATTTTTATTTTCACGGTATAATTCCATAGTGTCTGGGATTTTCCTACTCCCTCCTCAAGTTCCTTCCCCCAAAGGATTTTCTCCATATTATTACAATAGAATAGTCCTACCTAAGCAGTCACAAGTCCATCATTTTGTTATTTAATGTGTCCTGAAATTGCTGGTATAGACAATGGCAGGTTGTCCAGCATCTTATTGTCAAGATATATCCAACTGTTTCATTGGGAGTAATGACAGGTTTTTAAAAAGATGTACTAATTTATCTGCAAGGCAGATCAACAAAGAAGAAAAGTTGAGAATAAGACAGAAATTGAGAAATAACATCTTCCTTCTGCTGGTTCACTCCTCAAATGCTTACAACAGTTGGGACTGGATCAGGTCTAAACAAGCGATAGGAATTCTGGATCAGACCCCAACATGGTGTCACCAGCCGAAGCATTTGAGTTATCATTCATTCAGTTTTTAGCTGCCTTGGTGGAGTGCTGTATCAGAAGTAGAGCAGCGGGGACTCAAGTGAGCACTCTGATACAGAAGACCAGTGCTGCAAGCATCAGGCTTCACTGGCTAAATGAGAATGTCTCATCTACATGACATGACTCTATTACTTTTGACTCATATTTGAATAAAAAAGCATGTGCTTCTGCATTACATATGTATATATTCTGAACTTGGAGAAAAATAACTTAGCACTGTATTTATATTCATCTCCTTAGAAGAAAACATTGCTCCTCTTTTTTAAGAGAAAACCAAATTTTCACCTATGATGAATTTTTACAGTTGCAACTACTAATAAAATTCCAGAACTTATATATTGTTGTGACCAAGGCAGAAACCAAATTGGAAGCTAGATAGTGCCTAACTGCATGTAATAGGCATTGAGACTGGAGTATTCACATTTATTTGTGTTCCACATCATATTACCTACCTACATTAAGGAACATTACTCCCTGAACAATTTTTAAATAAATATGCCTGTATAAAAGTGTAAAAGTATGAATATTGAGGACACAACTTGAAAAATTTCTGTATGTGATTATGGTTTGAATCAAGCATCAATATTTGTGCATATTTTATCGGGTATGTATATCTAAGATATTTCAAAAGCTTGTGGTCCCTTTTGTGTTTGAACAGCCAGAATGCACCTTCTTTTCACTTCATTTGAAAAGAAAATTCCCTATTTCCTCTTCTAAAGGAAGTCTTCACAGCTGGCTGCTTTGAGTATTTTCCAGATAGGATTTTCCAAATAGGAACTTAGTATTTTCTGCTAGAACATTTTCTGCAGCAGTGCATCACTTTTCTTTGAGAATGAGTTATTTTAAATTCCATTTAAATTCCTTCACCAGAATTTGTACACATATAGAAATCAGTGCATAGCATGTTGCCATCAAAATAACTGTCCTATCACCACCAGACACTTCAACAAGGCTGTTTGCAAGCTCTAAGCATAAGATCTCAAAAGTAAACAATAGTCTTTTCTTCACATATGAAATATATAAAGTATGGCTTTTATTTGAAGTTCCATGAATACATGAGAGATTAGGTGGGTGATTATATGCTATTTAATGAAAACCTTTAATTTTGTAATATGTCATTAAAAATATAACATTTTAAACAACAATCTTAAAGTAACACCTTCAGATCAATCTTTATCAAAGCATATTTCATTACATATCCAAAGGCCATAAACTTTATTTCAACAGCAATGACATCAGTTGCTAATACGAAATCTATTGTTATTACTCATCTGAAAGTATTATTCTTCAGATGCTTAATTGATATTTATATCTCTAATATTTTCACTAATACCACAGAGAATATGCTCAGATGGAGGGTTTTCTTGATAAGAAATAACCCCATCTCCTTCTAAAGCAGTAGTATTTTTTCAGTTTAGAGACACTGGATTTTCCTTGGGCAGTCTACAAACTTGTAACTGCAAGATTTCTGGAAAGAGGCAGTCAATAAATCTGACTCTGAGTCCTGTGGAAATGGACACTAATGTTTTCAGTTTCAAAAAGGGGTAATTTTGGTTGTATAAATATACATAAAGTCCCTGAAAAATGCTGTGCCTATGATATTAGCACAAGGGAAAATGAATAAGAAATACAGTAATGTCAGTTTGTGCCACGTCTGCTACTTTCCTGATTCCAGCTTTCAAAGTTTAATACCTATACGGATGTTGAGAGAGCAATTCAGCTATTCTCTGTAGGATGGAGCATTTGTTCACTTAATCTCCCTAAGATGACTGTTCTTTTGGATTTACTTAACATCCTTTAAGACTTTATGTGTTGACCTTAATAATGAGGACATAAATCCACCTTTCTTACCCATTTCTAAAATCAAATCAAATCAAATGAAACTTGCTCTCTTTCTTTATATTCTCATACAACAGCCTACCTTATGTACTCTTAAATGATGATGCCCCTCATGCCCTTATTTTATTGACAAAATAAATACCCTTAAATCAATATTATCCTCATCATCTTATCATGTTTCATAATCCATCCTCACTTTCTCTGAGTCCCTTTTTGTTACCACGGAAGATATTTTTGCTTGTGTCAAACACCAAGCTACCCCTTGAGTTCTTCGTTCGCTGCTTCCTTCCTTCCTTCCCTCCCTTCTTCCATCCCTCCCTCCCTCCATCCTTCCTTCCTTCCTTCCTTGCTTTCTTTTTAAGGAAGATCTACAGAGAGAGGAGAAAGAGATCTTCCACTTGCTGGTTCACTGATAAACTGACCACAACAGTAGGAGTTGAGCTGCTCTGAAGCCAGGAGCCTATTCCATGTCTTCCACCTGGTTACAGGGGCCCAATGCCTTGGGTCATCCTTTGCTGCTTTCCTAGATTGTAAGCAGGGAGCAGGATCAGCAGTGGAGCTGTGGGGACATGATAGGGCAACCATTTAAGATGCCAACACCACAGGCAAAAGCTTAGCCTACCACGCCGTGCATCAGCCCCTGACTTCAAAGTTATCTCTCACTAATCTTCCCTGTGTTTCCACACAATCATTACCCACCCTATCTCTTCATTTGCATTTCAATTGTGTTGAGATTATTCTTAGTAGCATAGGTTTGTACTTAAAGAAGAAAAAAATATCAGATACAAATGCAGTGTAAAACCTTGATTTTTACCATAAATTATTTATTAGCACAGGCTTATGTGTGAAAAACTGGGATGGATAACTTGATTGGAATTGCATTTTGAATAGACCATTTATCCTTCACTAATGAGTTTTATATAAATTAATCCAGGACACAGAATGTAATCATAGCTTGATTTTGCTATTCATTTTTATCAGTGGAGATTACTAGAAAGAACTTGAGGAGGTAAAACAGGAATTGTGAAGTATCGGCAATAGAAATAGATTTGTAGAGGTAATAGGAATGTTGCCTATGTCCCCAGTTTGCTCAACGCATTCTATGATGACTAGTCTCTGAGATGGGAATACATGGATTTGTGATGAAACAAAACAAAACAGAACCATGCAATGATTGTGCAGTGATTTTTTTTTTTTTTTTTTTACTTTTTAAAGATTTATTTCCTTTGATTTGAAAGACAGTGAGGGAGAGAAAGAAAGAAAGAGAGGCCTTCCATGTACTGGTTCATTCCCCAAACAGCCACAGTGGCCAAAGCTGAGCCTTTCCAAGCTGGGAACTGAAGCCAGGAGCTTCTTCTAGGTTTCCCACACAGGTTCCAGGACCCAGAACTTGAACCATCCTTTGTTGATTTCCTAGGCCATAAGCAGGAAACCAGATTGATATCAGAGCAGCAAGGACAAGACTAGCACCGCAGATGGAGATTAGCCTACTATGCTACAGTGCTAACTACTTGAATCAAATTTTGTTTCAAATTGAGCTTATACAACTTTAGATTCACAATATTTTTCTCAATAGGAATTATTTTGAGTGTTTTCAAAGACAAAATGAGGGTGTAAGAAAAATAGGGAAACATTTAAGCCATCAAGATGTCTTGCCAGGCCCTTTCTTACTTCATCAAACACAGGTTCTGGTCTGAAGGAATAGATGAGACAGAACAAAGGCAGTCTATGTGTTAAATGTCTTGGTTTATACTGCAGGTATATAAGGTGACAATTTCTGGGAATCATGCCTCATAAAACCCATTGATTCTATCATCAGATTCTAGATTTGTTTTCCACAATCCTCTTCCAGAAACACTGTGGCTAAATCAGTTCAAGATACTGGTTTTCAGTATGCTTGTAGTGATTTTATATGGAATTTCCTGCCCATTTTCCAGGGTCATGATCATACCCTGGCCATCATTAAAATAACAAGGGATCAGAGTTTATGTGCTTTAGCTCCTTACCCCTTGCAAATTATTTGACAGAAATTATTTGACATCAGGGAACCCCACATATTGAAGTGCCTTTTTTTGGACAAAGGTCAAAACATTCTCTGGGTAGGTTTCCTTGAGATTAAACCAATACCCAATTGATCTCCAGTATACATGTCATCCATATAGAAGCTTGGACAGAAACTTAAAATAATTCTGTTCAAAAAAAAAGGAAGAAGGGAGGGAGGAAGGAAGGAAGGAAGAAAAGAAGCAAAGAAAGGAGAGACCTTTCTTTCAGCTGAAAAAAGGTATTGTGAGTTTTAAAAGTGAGTCAGGAAAGAGTTTTGATTGCCCTGAGGTTATGCTGTTGGGTTCCAGTTCTTCTAGGTAGTTTATATATTCGCATCTGGTGGGAGTGTATATCACTATTCAAATTTCACTGGATAATCTAAGGTACAGATGCAACAGCTGCTAACTTCCAACAGACATGTTGAGTTTGTATGACTCTCACTTTGGACATACTGTACTTTGGCTCTTATCTGAATTATGCACTGTCTGTAATGCCAGCATCAGTCAAAATACCTGCAGATGCATAAGTGGGGTGTAGTGGCCTCTGCCTTGGGCATCCTTTCCACACACTTGTGACATGTCAGGCTTTTTTCCTAGGATGTCCACAGCCTAGTATCTCTGTGGACTGCAAAATCTTTGCTTTGCAATGCCAGCAGTCCTTTCTAATTGGCACACTTTCTTGCCTCAGTCTTTGAGCCGATGACATATTTCCCAAACAGATTTGAAACTACACTGAGGAAAAAAAAAAAAAAAATATATATATATATATATATATATACACTTCATAAGCAGTCTCACCAGAGCACTTGCCCAGAATGTTCAACGTGCCAACACTGAACAAGATCATATTCTGGGAATGAAATAGTTCTGGCCAGAAGACTTCAAGCAGTGACACAGAGGGAAGACATGTTGTATTGCATTTACACTATATAGTATAGTGTTGAATATTTAACTAAACATGACAAGAAAATAAACATCCCTATTTCTTTCCAATCTCCAAGTGAGGTGTGTTTTCATGAACATCAATAGCCAAGCACATATAACAACATGTAAGAGACATTTCAGAATGTGGTAGTTTATTTAAAATTTTCATCACCAAGTTAATAAAATACAAAATGACCTTGTGGTTCTGCTATATTTTTTAAATTAAATTGAATTTGTAAGTGCATATAGACTGAGGACCCACAAAAATGCTGTTCCTGTGACCACACTTATCCTTAGAGTAACACAAAGGAGATGCCTATTACCATTTGGGGCAAAGAGAATTTTTCAGATGATAATTCCCTGGCCTACAGTGATAGTTCACTATTTATGTGTAATGATCCTGATCACATTTTTATGTGGAACTCCTGAGGTTTTTAGAAACAAGCCAATGAGGAATGCAATTTATGACTCAAAGAAAAACATGGAGAGATAAAGACTATAATCTGTGAAAACCATTCAAGAGATAAAAATCACCTTTCAAAAAAAACATGTAACATAACTATGTCTGAAAGAGAGAGGTATAGTAAAAAGATAAGCAAGGGTGAAAACAGTTATTTGACAGTGCCCAATTTTGGAAAATCATGAAAGGTCAATGTAAAATTATTTTTAAGTTATTTACATAATTCTGTGATGTAATTTAAATAAAAGAGGAGAGAGAGAGAGAGGACAATATCTTCCATCTGCTTGGTTCATTCCCCAAAATGCCAGGAATAGTTGGGACTGAGTCAGGCCACAGCCAGAAGCTTGAAACTTGACAGTCTCCCACACGATTAAGAAGGAAAAATTGTTGAGTGACCATTATGCAGTTCAGGGTGTATATTAGCAGCAACCAATAATTGTAAGTAGAACCAATGCTGCATATGGTTCTGATGTGGGATGCAAATATTCCAAAGCAGCAGTGAGGATTTAGCCGGTAGACCATCACATCAGACCCCACAAACTGTCATCTTAAGCATTGTGTTTATTATTTACAAATTTGGAGATAAATACAAGAGTTTAATGGTAAGTATGATTGATTATGGAGGGGAAAATAGATAATGAGAGATAGCAAAAACATTTTCATATTTTTAAAGTTTTATTAATGCATTTATTCAGTAGTCAGAGTCAGAAAGAAGAGAGAAAAGCAGAGAGTTTTCATCTTTTGATATCCTCTCCAAATGGCCAAATGTATCACAATGACCAAGGCTGATGTCAGGAGTCAGAAATTACATCTGAGTTTCCTATGTGGACGGCAGAAATACAAGCGCTTATGTTATCATATGCTAATTGCCAGCCTCTTTAACAGGAAACTTGATGGGAAGTAGAGTTGGGTTTTGATTCCAGACACTTTGATATGGTTGCATATTCCAGTAATTGGTTTAACCCACCGTACTACAATGTCTGCCACAAAAGAAATGAGCAGTCACAAAGTTTAATTTAATGTTTACAATTTAAATCTATATACATACATATAGATAGCTAATATTAAAATTAAAATTAAATGTTTCTAAACTAAGCATTTTATTAGGTACATAGTCACTATTCTTGTGTTTCAGTCTTATTTATTTTCTGATGGTATTTTCTATAGTTTGAATTTTCTATTAGCTAGACTTGGTAAAATAAAGCCAAGTATTTCATAAAAAAAGAGCGTAATTTACCAAAGAGATTAGTTCTGGCACAAACGTTGTGGCACAGAGATTAAGCCACTGCTTTTGAAAACTGAACTCCATACTGGAAGGCAGGAGTTCAAGTCATATCTAATTCCTATTTAGCATGCTGCTAATGTATATAGAAGGCAGAAGATGATGGCTCAGGTATTGAAGTTCTTGCCACCTACCGGGAAGACACAAATGGAACTCTAGGCTCCTTAATTTGGCCAGGAGTCCCAGCTCTTTGGAATATTGGGAAAGTTAACCAAGGAATGAAAGGTTTCTTTCTCTCTCTTTTTTTTTCCTCTTTCCTCTCTATTATTTTGATTTGCAAATAAAGTAATATTTTTGCTTTTGCTCTTTCTTCTGAATACAAATAAGCACACCTTTGAGTTTAGCTTTGATTTTTTTTCTCTTTGCTTCTATTTTTATAGTGTTCTGAATTACTGGCAAATTCCAAAGTAGAAACTAGCAAACGTTATGGTTTGATTCACCATTTCCAATTTCCAAAATTTTTCAGCACATTAGTAATTTACCCAAGATATCCCAGATAATTCCTTTTTTCTTTTAGATTTATTTATTTGGGAGGCAAAGCTACACAGAGAGAGGAAGAAACAAAAAGAGATTTGCCATCTAATGGTTGACTTCTTAAATGTTTCCAATACCCAGGGCTTGGCCTAGCTAAAGCCAGGAGCCAGGGCCTTCTTCCTTATCTCCCATATGGGCAGAAGAGATTCTAATATTTTGGACTATATTGTGCTGCTTTTTCAGATGTATTATCATGGAGTTGAATCAAAAGAGGAGTAGTTGGAATTGTAACTAATTGCTCATAAAGGAAGTTGGCATCACAGACTGTGGCCCAGTCTGCTATAGCACCTGCGGATGCTGATCATTCTTAATCTGTGAGATGAGATAAGTCAACTGAGTTTGACAGGAAAGTACATAAACCTCATTAGATATTTTTTCTTTGCTTCTGAAAAATATTTTGTAATAAAATATTCTGTCCAGAAAGCAGGACCATGCTACAAAGCAATCGCCACTTTTTTCAATGTATATGCAGGACCAATGCTCAAGACACTGATGTAATTGCCTTTCCTGTCATATTTACATTTTTTTTCTTAAATCATTTTAACTTTAAAAAATATTTTATGTATAGGGCCTGATGTGATGGCTCAGTGACTAAATCGTCACCCTGCAAGTGCCAGGATCCCTCATAAGCACCAGATTGTGTCCTGGCTGTTCCACTTCCCATCCGGCTCCCTGCTTACGGCTTAGGAAAACAGTAGACGGCCCAAAGTCTTGGGACCCTGCACCTGTTAAGGAGACACAAAAGAAGCTCCTGGCTCCTATTTTTCGATCAGCTCAACTCTGGCCATTGTGGCCACTGGGAAGTGAGCCATCAGATTGAAGATCTTTGTCTCTTCTCTCCATAAATCTGATCTGCCATTACAGTAAAAATTAATAAATCTTTAGGTAGATATTTTATGTATACAAAGTGGACAACTTTCACATAATTTGCAGTGCAGCTTTAGGAACATTATGATTATTCCCATCATACCTTCCTTCCCACCCACCTTTCCTAGCCATCCTCCTCCTTCCTTCTACTTCTTTCATTTTTTTTTTTTAATTTTAACAATGCATTATTTTAGTTCACTTCACAATCACAGACTTAATATTTCATTACAAAGTATTCACCAGCTTTCCTTTATTTCTTTAATTCATCAAATGGAGGTGCTGATTCTAAAAACATCCTTGACTTTTTTTAGCTGTATTGTTTACAGATTTTCTATATCCCAAGTTCTGGATAGAAACGGCCTTTGCATTTATCTTTATGCCTTTGTCATAAGTTTTGTGTCCCTAGTTTTATCTCACAAATGAAATCACAGTTTTTACTAGAGTTTCATCTTCAAGAAATAGCCATTTTATTGTAAACAAAAGTAGTAACCACACTTTAGCTACAGAGGTAGAAATAAAAGTTTACTGGGTTTATCTAATAGCTTCACCAACTTGTTCAATTCTGTAGTACACATGCATCTCAATTTAGTTTCTCTGGAAGATTCTTCCATTGATACAAATGACACAATGTTTAGCAAAAAAAAAAATTTTAAATACAGGTAAATGAATTGATGTTTAGCCTAGCAGTCAAGAAGCTGGTTAGGATACCCAAATTGCATCTGAAAATGCCTGTATTCAGTTCTTAGCTCTGGATCAGGCTCCTGATTTTGGTTTCGTTTTAATGTGGATTTTGGTTGGCAGTGGTGATGACTCAAGCAGTAGGTACCTTGTACTGATAAAGCTTCCAGCTGCCAGCTTTGACCCTAGTATAGAGGGCATTTAAAGGGTGAACCACAGTTGGGGTCTCTCTCTCTCTCTCTTTCTCTCTCTCTCTCTGCTCTCTTTATCCCTCTTAAATGAAAAGAAACTCAAAAGGTCAAAAATATTACAGAAATCAGCGCTAAAAGTTTCTGTTGTTTTCTGCAAAGAATTACAATGATAATCTCCTACAACATAGGAAGCAGTTTCCATGAGCAGAATTCTTACTCTTACTCCTCTAACCTTTTCCAATAATTGTTTACCAAATATATATAAACTGAAGATGTAATAGATAAATGTATGTATGCATAAGCACTGACAGTAGAGGATAGCTTTATTATCCCTAGGAAACACCCTTCTCACAAAGTAGAAAAAATGTAAAACATGTACAGTTCCAATTTTGCAGAAGTTGAAAAGGCATACCACTTATTTCTTCCCAAAGGAGTTATTTAAAGTAATTTTCTGTAGAGTATTTAATATTCACACCAAGTGTGTATTTTTTCAAGTATTTCTTTATAGCAACATAAAATCCTACATCTTAGAGCAACGAACTAATCACATTTAAACTTCTCCACTAAAATGAGCCTATTCTAAAGTTGTTTGATTGTGTGAGGGGTAGCTGCTGGTTAGTTTAAATAACTTCCCACTAAAGATAATTTAAAGGGATGCTCAGATTCGCTATTTCCTCTTGTACCTATTTTTATTGTCTGTCTAGACTATTAAAGTAGGCCTCTAGGTGTGACTAATAGGCCACACGGACTGCCTTGCATCCCATTACACTTTCAGATGTTCTCATACACCTTGCCTTAAATTTAACTACACTCATTTTCACTTGGACAAGCTTTCCCAAGGTAGCTATTCAAGTCTATTGGAAGTTAATGAGACTAATTCTGCTGTCTCTACTCAGATCAAACTGCCTTGTGATTCAGTGTCAGCACCTTTCTAAATAATCTTTTTGAATGTTTTGTTAAAGTCAAATCTGAAATTAAGATAGTTTCCAAACAATGGAATCTCATTTTCAAGTACGGAGCATTTAAATGTATCTGATAATCAAGAAAAAGAAATAAATTAGAGAAAGGAAAAAATTCAACCACATTCGTATTTCTAGTTTTTAAAAAGCCAGTGAGCTTGCAGCTAAGAGGAGTGGTCATGAAATTAAAGTGCATTCCTTTGAAAGTTTCATTTCAATGATGTCATTAGATAATAATAATTTACTGAAAACAGTAAAATAACATTCCAATACATTTTATATTATATGCATAATAATGTTGTGTCTGTTTTATTCCTAATGGTGTATGAGCACTTTTTAAGCATGTTATAATTATATGGGAAATTATAAAATCTAATTTTATATACTTGAATTGTGATTATTGCCTATAAAACATTCATTATCAATTTCAACATATTGTTGAAACACAAAATGAATATTTCAATTGTATTAAAAATATGTAAGTAAAATAAAAGGCAAAATGCCTCTCACATCTCCCATAAATAAATATACGCCAATATAAAACATGGCAACTGCTCTGTTTACAACATTTTCTAAACTGTTGCTTAGTATATATTTCAGAATTGTCACATTTCATTACATACTGAATTTATTAAATGGACATGTGTTAAGCATGGGAAACCTCTTTGATTACATCCGTAAACAAGTATAATTATTTTTTGCTTAAGCTTATGAATGTCAAAAATAAGAGTTAAAAAAACTTACAATTTAAGAGATTATGATTTTAGTCTTTCCTTCTCCCCCCAGTGTGGCCACATGCTGAATTTGACTGCAGGTAATCTTATGGATAGCATCTCCTGGTCACTGTTCAAAAAAATCCTTGAATGTCTTACTATGCAGCTCATAACTTCCCCACCCACTCTTGGAGATGGTAATTTTATTATTCACTTTTCATTCATGGAAAAACCAATGCTGAGAAAAGATAAGATAATGGCTGCTAAATTCCAGGATTTGAAATCAGCCCAGTCTAAGTTTACATTTTATAGCCACTAAAACCTGAAGTGAACAAAACAGCAAATGAAGTTTACAGTAATTTATAAAGAACCTGTCCATGCATTGTATACTCAGGGTATATAAAGCTCCCTAAATTCATTTGCAAAGAATTCAAGGTAGATACACCATATACCGCTGTAACTGAGAGTTTTATGTTGCAATAGGATCTGGTTTGTACCTCAGTTTCAAGGAGAATTTTTAGGACAGAGACCTAGGCAAACCAAACTGTCCATTCTTTGTCCCGAAGGGATGAGTGATGGATTTAATAATTGTTAAGTTAAATAATTAATGATTCTATGCTAAAATGTCTAAAAGTATTGCAATTTTTGAGAAGGTACAAAATAAAGATTTCTAAAAGCTTTATCAAGCAAAAAAAATTTTTTTAAACTCAGTGGTCTGGGTTTGGTTTGAGAGTTCACAGTTCACAACCTTTCTATAACTGTCAACTCAGCCTATTCCCTTTGCTCCGAGATAATTTTGTTTTGTCCTCTGATTTCATGTAATAACATTACTATCTTTATCTCACTAACAACTAAAACCAATAAAAGGAGTTATTTTTATTTACTCTCTAGGCAATAACTTGTGTAGTTCTGCTCACCTCATTTCAGTTTTCATTGAGTCTACTAAAATAGCAGCCACATCATCACCTACTTCATAAAGAAAAGGACTTGTGTGTCTTACAGTCTGAGGTTCAAGAGCATAACACCCATCTCTTGCCAAGGGCACCTCTGGCTGTGTCACACAAAGGAGGAAAAGCAGAAAGAAAAATGGCAACATGTAGTAGTGTCAAGAATATGATGTGACCCTTTACTACAACACACACTTACAGAAATGAACTCCATGAGACCAGTGTTAAACCACTTTACATGCAACGTGCTGCTTACCTAGCCACCTTGTACTGCGCCCAGCTTCAAATGATTCCAACCGCAAATCAGCAAAGGAAATGCTTCAAATAATGAACAAATAATCTCTGAAATGTTAGAAAAATATAATTGGCATCTTAATGTTGGAGTTGCTCAATATTTGAAGATACCATAACAACTTCATTTATAGCAGAAATTAACAAAAATTTTCATTTTATTTTTATAGCAAGATATTTTCTAGCTACCCATATCTCTTAGACTCTATCTATAAAATGCCTCTTTCTCTCTCTTCCACAAATGCATGTATTGCAAAATGTAATTATATAATGTAACACTTAATGATAATATAATTAGGTATACATAATTTTTAAATTTCATATTACTAATCTATATAATATCATGTAATACAGATTTTCTTAGGTATGGGTGAAGGTTAGATTGGTTTACATATGGATTTACAAATTATGTTATTAATGTTTTATTTATTACATAAAGTATGGAGTAATTAACATATATTTTTCACTTATAATAATATTCCTATGAATGTATTTTAAAAAGTTGGAGGGGGGGCCAGTGCCATGGCATAGGAAGCTAAGCCTCAGCCTGTCATACCACTATCCCTTACAGGTGCTAGTTTGAGTCCCGACTTCAGTATTTGTGATCCAGGTACACACTTAAGGCCTGGAAAGCAATAGAGGACATTCCAAGGTCTTAGGAGACACAGAATAAGCTCTCGGCTCTCAGTTCATCTATGGCCACTGAAGCCATTTCTGACATGACCTAGCTGATAGATTTCTCTGTCTTCTATGTCTCCCTCCTATGTCGTCCATAACTCTGTCTTTCAAATAAAAACAAAATAATTCTTTAACAACAAAAAGGAAAATCGGCTGAAAATTTAATCTGGAGTTTTTTCCTGAGCAACTTGTTACATATACTCTCTTAGCAGAATTTCTCTTTTCTGCATTAGGAAACATGTGTTGTCTTTGTTTTATAATTAAACCATCTCATATTTTTTAAAGATTTATTCATTTTTTATTTCAAAGTCAGACATACAGAGAGGAGGAGAGACAGAGAGGAAGATCTTCCATATGATGATTACACTCCACAAGTGACCGCAATGATCAGAGCTGTGCCGATCTGAAGCCAGGAGCCAGGAGCTTCTTCTGATTCTCCTTTTGAATTCAGATGCATTATGATGTGATCATGATTTGTTTGCAAAATTTCAAACTGAAAATGAGGGTGAATGGTCATCAATAGAAAGTGAAATAAGCTTGGAGGATAAGAACTGGAGAAATGATCTGACAGTTATTTTCAGTATTAAAACAAGAAATGGTGGGTGCAGCGTGGTAGCTCAGCAGCTTAAGTCCTCACCTTGCAAGTGCCAGGATCCCGTATGGGCACTGTTTCTAATCCCACAGGCTCATTCCCATCCAGCTTGTGGTCTGGAAAAGCAGTTGAGGATGGCCCAAAGCCTTGAAACCCTGAACCCATGTGGGAGACCTAAAAGAAGCTCTGGGCTCCTGGCATCAGATTGGTTCAGCTCTGGCCATTGCAGTTGCATTGGATGGAAGATCTTCCTCTCTGTCTCTTCTCCTTTCTGTATATGTGACTTGGTAATAGAAATAAATTTAAAAGGGGGGCTTAAAGTAAAAAAGTAAACACTTGAAATTGCCATAATTTTAATTTTTTAATATTGAATATTTTAATTTCATGACAAATTGGTGACAGCACTCTGGATTGACATAAAGATACAAAATGTTTTAAATTCAACAAAGTTGAATTTCTAGGACTGCTTCTCTTGTGTAGACCCTCATCAAAACACAATTGGACTTGAACTAACCCAAATTAGAGACTACAAACCATTTCAAGAAAAGGATGAGAGAATAAATTATTACCTGTATGATGTGTATCTCAACTACTGGGTTCGGTTATTCTAACTTAAAAACAATAGTCATAGTAAGAACTTGAGTGTGGCTGTGTTTCAGTAAAGCATTTTTACAAAAGCAACCACTAGGGCAGAATAGTGAGTCATAGTGTTTCAATTCCTATTCCAAATACTCTTCCTCCGCCTGTTTTTTTTTCACATACTTTCAGTTTTGTCATTTTTTTCTTTTTTATTATTATTATTTGTTATTTTTTGACAATCTTGACATAATTAGGGTAAAAAGGTTCAAGTGCTACAGGAAGATGGGCAAGACAATTAGTTCTGTATTGTTTTCCTAATATATCTGATGTAAAAGGGGATTTTAAGGGAGAAGCCCCACCCAGTCTTCCACCCACCTCAGGTCCCAGATGTGGGGCATGCTCCGAGGGTCTTGCTCAAGTGGTTTTGATAGTTCAACAGTTCTGAATTGCTGCCACTCTCACCACTCCAAGCATGATGCGGTCATTGAAGAATCCACTGATTGACATAGTCCATCTTAGAGTCTCTGTTTGCTCAGTTTTTCACTGCCAATAAATAGCTGAGATGGTTGATTGACTTGTTCTGTCCTCTGTTTTTCATGATTAGAGTTCTGAGTCTGGCATTTTGATTGGGGAGATCTCCAAAGAAACTTTGTCTGAGGTGTTCCCAGACCAGATTCTTGTATGTACTAGCAAGCACAGGGCCCAGCACAGTCCATTGCCCCGATCAGCTGGTGGTTACAATTGCTGGGTTGGTTCTATTTCCTTCTTTGTCTTCCAATGGAACCAATGAGTGCCGCAGTCCAGCCTGGTTCTGCCCAGCACATACTCGGCCCTCACACAAACCAATGTGGGCTGCAGCCTAGTCAGAGCGACTCACAATAACCCACACCAAGCCCGCCCACTGCTCTGATTTCCCAGTATGTATAGCAGACTAGTCCAGTCTGTTCCACATCACATTCGGCTCTCAAACATGTCAGTGGGTGTTAAAACCTTGTTCCATCTAACCAGCTCAACTATTCAGCCTTCACGGATGTTGTTGGGTGTCTCTCAAGCCACCCTAGCCCCTGTACTAGTTTTTGTACCCTTCGCTGGGGGTGGTAACCCAAGAGGGAGGAACCCTCTATTTCCTTCCCAGGCCACTCCCTCTCCCGGATTATGCACTCTCCAGGTGGTTCTGTGGTTTCACTTGACAGAACTAGCTCCCAGTGCCAGCTTCTGCCAGCTGATGCTGTGGCTAAGCCCAAACAACCCTCACCCACTCTAATTGTAGATTGCACCAGTAGGAATAATGAGCCCAGCCTGGCTTTTCCCTGATCTGGTCCACATGAGGCCCACAGGTGTTGTAGCCCTGCCTATCTGGTGTGTCCCCATCCCAGCTCACACTCTCCAGTGGGAGTAGCAAAGGAACCAACCCCCATTCTTCTGCCGGCTCTGCCCCTCCCTTCCTGGTTCTCACGCATGCTGGTTGGGTGCTGCAGTCACATCTGGCACAGGCAACCTCACCTAAGCATTCCGTATTGTGTACTGCTTTTGTCGCAGCAGAACCTGGCTCATCCCACACTCTGTTCCAGTGTTCAGATTTGCCAGTGGATGACGTGAACTGATTCAGCCTGGTCTGCCCCCGGCCTATGCCAAATGTATGCCAGTGGGACACTTTCCATGACCTCTTCTGGGCTGTTTCCTTCCATGCTTCTTGCGCTTACCGGCAGGATCTGTGTTCTGCCAGAGGAGTTGCCTAGGCTCCTCCATCAGAACCCCTCCCAGTGACAGATTTCACACATACCAGGGGGTCCATAGGCCAGCCCTACTCAGCTCACCTCCTGTCCTAGCAGGAACAGTGGTTTTTCCTAACCGGCCTTCAACCCATTCTGGTTCTTGCTGTTGGATGTTTCAGCCCAGCCATGGCTCGTCCATACCCACATACAGCTCATACATGGCTCAGTAGGGGTTGAGACCTAGCCTAGTCCGTCCCACATCTACCCTGGTCCTCCAGAACACCAGAAGGTATTGCAGTCTGGTCCAGCGTGGTGCGTCTTGTCCCAGGCCACACTTGTGCCAAGGGAGACTACAACTGTATCCTGATCAGAATGCAGCCCCATTCCAGCTCATGCGCCCCTTAGTGGGAACCTCCACCCAGCTAGGGTGTCCCCTTAGCTCCCCAACCGGGCCTGTTCCCAGCCATCGATCACGCGCATGCCAATGGTTGCTCTGACTCAGCTTGGCACAGTCCGTCACCTGTCACGACCCCTGCCTTAGACACTGTGGCTTAGCGTCCGTGGCTCACACAGACCAGTTGGAGCAAGAACCTGGCTGGGCATGTCTTCTGCTCCATCCTGGTTTCTAATTTTACTTATAGGCTAAGGTTTGCTCAGTACTGCCTGGTGCGCCCGTTCCATCGGCATTTCATACACTGACGAGCCATTGGAGCTACTTTGCCCCGCTTGTCTGACCCCCAGGTCTGGACCACCTGCTTACCAGCAGAAGCTATAATTAGCCTGGGAAGTTTCACAAGTTTTTCCCCTCGATCCCCTCCCAGACCTAGTTCTCATACATGTCATTGGGTTTTAGGCCAGTGCCTGGCGTGGTCTGGCCTTCCTTTTGGCCTTGCATGAGCGGGTGAACATTGCAGCCCGGCCCACCCCACACCCTATTCAGGATGCACATTTGGGTGCTGCTTCCTTGACCAGTCCAGACTGGTGTTGGTTTTTTAATCTGTGATTGATGGCAAGCTCCTTGGTCACACCTAGTTTAGTCCATCACCACTCCATCTCTTGAAGTAACCTGTGGGGCTAGAATTTCCATAGGGTTTGGCTCACACATCCACCACAGAATTTTACCCCAGATATGGTTCTCTAGCGTGTTTGTTAATGTCATGTCCCTGCCTAATGTGACTGGTCTCCACTGGGCCAGTTCTGTTTCCAGCCCTGTCATCCACTTGAACCAATGAGTTTGTGGTCCAGCTCAATCCTACCCACTTCATACTCGATCCTCATGCAAACCAGTGGGAGCTGCAGCCTAGTTGGAGTGACTCCCAGTATAACCCCCACCAGGCCTGCTCCCTTCCCTAGTTCCTATGCATGCAAATATGTGCCACAGGCTTATTCAGTCTGTCCCACCTCCCATGAAGCTCTGGTCCTTGTCAATGGGCATTGAAGCCTAGTTCAACCCAACCAGCCTACTATCCAGCCCACACACATACTGGCAGGTGCCTTTCTGTTTAGCAACCCTGCCCCTATCCTGGTTTTCGTGCTCTCCAGTGGGAGTGGTTACCCACGAAGGAGGTGTCCACTATCTCCCTACTAGGCCACTCCATCTTCTGGATTGTGCACTCTCCAGGTGGTTCTGGCATCTAACTTCACAGAATTTTCCCCCAGTGCCAGTCTCTGCCATCTGATGATGTGGCAAAGCCCTACGAACCCTTGCCTACTCTAATTTTGCTTGTACCATTCAGAACAGTCAGCCCAATCAGGCTCTTCCCCGATCTAGCTCACATAAGGCCCACAGGTGTTCCCCTCACCTGTCAGCCTTTGCCTTTAATGCTGTGGCATAGTGTCCCTGCCTCCTGCAGAACTATGCACAAAGTGCACAGGAATACCACACTGTACTGCTTGGATATGCCTGCCAGTTACTTTTTATTTTCAAGGGAAACATGGAGATATAAGTTAGAGATTGCATCAGCTATTAATATTTCGCTGCTTGGACATATATACTGAATAAGCAGAACCATTAGCTATGTTTTGACCTCAGAGGGTCATAAAAATTGCCGAAATGTGAAGGGGACCTCCAGCTGAAATAGTTTGGGAATTTCTGCTATTATCTTTCCTGCTATAATCTATATTAAATCTTTTCTTGATGGATACAGTTTCCTAAAGTTGTACTTTAGTATGATTCCTTATTACTGCAAATCCCTCAGTAACTTCCTACTGATTGAAGGAAAATGAAAAAAAGTCAAACAAAAACCCAAACTGCATGTTTTATGGACCCCTAACAGAACATCATAATTCAAGGGATGATTGAAAAATCAATTAGTTTAGGAAGTCTTGAAATATGGGTTCTTTTAAGACAAGCATTCAAGAAAGATACAATAGCTGAAGTGAGCAAATGATAATGTAGAGAATAATACATGAGCAGTGCAAATAATCATTGATAGGATAATGCATAAATCAATATAATTTATTAAAATAAGAGGAAGAGATGAGAGAATCACATTGAGCACACATGCAAAGAAAATAATCAGATAAGATGCTGCAAAATATGTACAAGACAAACTTGTTAGGTTGTTGGTTTGAGTTCCAGTCCGTTACAGATGATGCTGGAGTAGAAGCCTTGAGTCAAACCATCCTGAGGGACACTGTGTGCAATATAGTAGGTTCGAGTGTTATTCACAAGTCTTGAACATCAATTAAAGATGTTTGGGAAGCTGGAGTTTGTATTTTTATATTGAGAGTTCAATCATCAATATTAAAGAAGGAAAGGAGGAGTTAGAGATTTAATCAGAAATATATGCTTTACATGCACACAAAATATGTGTATTAGTCTCAACTGGTCCTACTTGGGAGGCAGCAGGTCACAGTCAACTACTTGGATCTGTTTCACTGAGGTAGAAGATCTGCACTGAATTTCTGACTCCTGACTTTGATTTTGGAGATTTATAAAGTTAACCAGAGACAAAAACTCTCTCTCAATGTGTGTCTGTGTATGTGTGTGTTTGTGAATTTATTTCTTTCTTTGAATTACAATATTTTTTAAAAAGTAAAATATAATATACTTTGGAACATATCCAACACATTTTCAAATATAGTAATGCTTTGTGTTTTTTAAAATATGTTTATTTGAAAGGAAGATTTATAGAGAGAAGGACACACACACACACACACACACACACAATTTTCTATCCCAGTCCCTAAATGGCCACAGTAGCCAGAACTGGGCCAATTTCAAACCCAGATGCCTAGAGCTTTTCCCGTGTCCCCCCCCCCCCACATTAGGTGGAGGGGCCCAGGGGCTTCAGCCATCTTTTGCTGCTTTCCTGGGAAACATTAATCAGAGCTGGATAGAAAGTGCAGCAGCCAGAACTCAAACTGGTGCACATATGTAATGTTCTCAGCACAGGCAGAGGTGTAACCTAATATGCCAAGATGCCAGCCCCATAATGTCCCTTTAAATATAACACAACCATTAAGAAGTATGAAAATCTATCATTTGCATCAAAACAATCCCAACTAAAGATCATTATACTCAGTGAAATTAGCAAAAAGGACAAATAACATATATTCTCTCTGATATAAGACAATCTTCATGCAAAATGCAAAACAAATTGATGTGTAAGTAGACAAATATATATGTGTGTATATATAGACACACACATTCTTATAGATGAACTGTATAATGGAGATTAGGATACTGGAAAGTGAAGATACACTGCAGTTTGAATCACTATTCCCAAATGAAAGAACTACCAATGAAACTGTGTAAAAATCCCTTGACAATTTGGTACTAGATATTCTATTATTGTCTATACCTACAATTGTGTAATACACTTAAATACTTAGTACAATGTTAACTCATCACTATTATTTATGAACTATACTACTGTATTAATATACTATAGTAATACCCTAATGTTAAAAACATTTATGTAACATTATAATTCATTAGCCTTTTAAAAATCTTTTGATGCTTCCAGTTACATTTAAAAAATTGCAGTGCAACTCTTCTCTGTTTTCATAAGTGGAAGACATGCAGTCTAAGATACTTTTCCTGAGGTTACACAGTTGTTCGGTTAATGGCATAAAGCTAGGATTTGGGCCTTCTGAGTTCCTACAAATAGAAGCCAGGAGATTTCTGAAGTGCTAGCTATTAGACTTGTTGTAACCTTGATAAAAGTTTAATCAAACAAAAAATTGAAATATTTTAAGGATTTTTTTCTATTTCCATGACAGGATGAAGGCATAATTATTATAATCTTCTATTGAATAGCCATTGTGAGTAACATGATATTAAATAATCGCTAGATGTATGTGATAAAATTTTACCTCTATAGAATGTAAATTGAAGTTAGTAAAAAGAATAACAGCACTCATTTCATCAGCAAAGACTTATTGAGTGTTAATCATGGGTCAAATACATAGTGTTCTACATAGAGAGTTCACCAATGAGCAAAACAGATGCATATTCCAGTTATCTTAAAATCAGCATTTTAGCTTGGGGCAACTAATTTGAAACTGTGAACATGGTCAATAAAATATGTTATTCCAGAATAAAGGTTACGATGGAGCACAGCATATTGGATAGCGATTTTATGTTGTATCATCAGGGTAAGCCTCTAAACAGGTGATCTTTGAGCAATCACTTCAATATAGGTAGAAAATCACACATATTTTCAGAGAAAGGCGTTCTCAAAAGCAATAAGAACAAGCAGCATTAGGTGGCAGTGTGTCTGATGCTCTGCTGTATATGAAGAACAACAAATTGGTAGGATTGGAGAAGATTAAGCAAGGTGGGGAACAAGAGATGACACAAGGGAGGAAGGAAGAGACCAATTCATGTGGAACATGTAAGGCTTCAGCCTATGCAACCATCAAAAAAGGTACATCCCTTAAAGGGATTTGAAGCATAGAGGGAGCCCAATGGAAATCTGTTAAGAACACAAACTGAGGGCCCGGCGGCGTGGTCTAGCGGCTAAAGTCCTCGCCTTGAAAGCACCGGGATCCCATATGGGCGCCGGTTCTAGTCCCGGCAGCTCCACTTCCCATCCAGCTCCCTGCTTGTGGCCTGGGAAAGCAGTCGAGGACGGCCCAATGCATTGGGACCCTGCACCCACGTGGGAGACCCGGAAGAGGTTCCAGGTTCCCGGCATCGGATCGGCGCGCATCGGCCCGTTGCGGCTCACTTGGGGAGTGAATCATCGGACGGAAGATCTTCCTCTCTGTCTCTCCTCCTCTGTGTATATCTGGCTGTAATAAAATGAATAAATCTTTAAAAAAAAAAAAAGAACACAAACTGAAAAAGTGTTTAAGGAAGCATATATATCAGTTAGGAAGACATAATTTGCAAAAATAGTATAACTGTTGGTAACACTAAGGTGGAAATGTGATTTCCTGATGTATTGTATGTGAGATATCAGAGAAAAAAGAGAAGCCAAGAATGATGGTAAGATTTTGTTCTAGCTGATCTTCAATGGAGTTATCATTACCAAGATGGAACAAGCAAACAAAGATAGGATCAGGCTTAATGCATAGAGATATGTGGAATGTTTGGTATGAATTTCATTGTATATCATATGTCTATCAGTTTTATAAATAAGCAATTGGAATAGAAGAATGTAGTTGCAAAAAAATATCTGCAATGAAGGTACAAAAGTAGTTAGCATAGAGATGACACATAATATCAGGAGACCAAGTGAAAGCAGAAGATGAGAGGAAGCACAGGAAAAGACAAGTAATTTCCTCTTAAGTTCCACCAGTGTTGAAATGTGGAGAAAAGGAAAACTTCAAACTTCAACAAGAACAACAGAGGGGGGGGGGAGAGAGAGAAAGAGACAGGGAGAGAGACAGCAAAGGAGAAGTGAAGTGAGGAAATATGGTTTCTTAGAAGCAAAAAAAAGATAGGCAGCAAAGTAAATACAGAATCAAATGTTGTCAATATTCTTGACTGATGAATAAGAATCAAGAAGTTGCAAGTGTGGAGAATTCTGAGGAGCTGTGTGGCAAAGAGAAGCAATTAAAAACAAAACAAAATGGGTGTTTTTCAAGCCTGGCCAAAATATCACCTCTTGTTTTTATAAGTTAGTAAGAATGATCTAGTGTAAAGAGGGAGATTTTTCATTGAAAAAGATGAAAATTATAGAACCAAGATACTTGAAAAGGCCATTTGTGCCAGCATGCCTGGGCAGCTGCCACCATTTGTTTTAGCAGCAATCTGATAGGGGCTTGGAAAGCAGGCTTGCAGGGAACCTGGGGGGAATGGCACTGGTCTGGGTGTTTTGGGAACTTGGAGCTTACCTCCAGGCAGATGGAGTAAGCTGGGAGATTTGCAACATGCTTGGTCCTGGGCAGGGTGGAGGAGAGGAGGCATGAGCCCTAGGTCAGCATGCTGGCCAAGTGTGCTGGTGGACTGGGATTGGGAAATTTTGGATGGATCATGGATGTGTGTATGGGTAATTTCCCAGGCCAATATGTGTGCCAGGAGCTTGGGACCCTAGTGGGTGGACAGAGCTCTAGGCCAGCACCCCACTCCCACTCCACTGGAAGACTGGGCTTCAGGAAGGCTGAATTTGGGAGCCCATGCGTTCCCAGGTGCAGGGATTATGAATTGATCAAGGAAAGGGGTAATGGGACTTGTCAAAAGGAGGACCACTGAGGGAGTATGTAACAGGTGGGGAATTGCTTCTAAGGGATTTAATTGACAAGGCCACTGTTCTTGCAGGTAAGAGAAGGGGCTGAGACCAAGTGGTTTGCAAGGTGGAGTTGGAATGCCTCTCTGGGTCAGACCAATGCATCAGTCCATGTGGGAGACCTGAGCTGGGGCTAGTTAGCATGGATCACTGCTGACCATCACCCACCATTGCACACTAATGCTAGGTATGGGGGCATACCTGGCAGGGCTAGATCACAGTACCCGTCAGTGAGAGACAGAACAGCAGACATGTAATTTTGGGCTGTACCATGATGTTAACCAGCACATGGGAGAACCAGGTCAGGGGGCAGATTCTGTGCGGGATATGTGGGCCAACCCTTGTAGAACTACAATTTCTGCTGCTTTGCTTAATTCCTTTTAAGTGGTATGTTAATAGCTAACTTACAGACTTTTACATTAATTTCTGTTACTCAAGACTTTTGTGCCTTCCCTAAATGGTCATTTATGATATTATACTTTGAGATATTATCTGCATGAAGGGCCTATTTTATTCAACCTATATTTTTCAATTCATAGCTTTTTGAATTTGTTAATTATCTGCATATCTTATAAAAATGTGATTATCGTGAAAGAAAATTTTTGTCATATAATTGCCTCTTAAGTATTCATGAGTGAATGAATGAACATTCATATATATAACACTGTGTTCTGCAGCAATGAGCACACAAAGTCAACTGCAGTAGAGAATTAGGGTAAGTGACCTAAGACAGACTGGTCATCAATATGTCGAATATTCAATCCACTTTAAATTTACTCCTGGGTAATTTTCAGTGACTTACTGAAACCTACCTGTTCTCCAATGGTTCCCAACCAAAGCTGTGTTCTAAGAAGTAAGAAGAATAGAGGCACATTCATTTCATTATACATTCACAACTTGGCTTCATGTTACTCTGAGCTAGTCAAGGTTAGTCAACTGGATGCGATGACATCCAAGATTCTAGTCTTTATTGTAGGTAGCCCAATGTGCAGCTATTAAAGTATAAGGAATTCTTACTAAAGCAGGAAGAGGAGACTGTAGAAACTTCCTTTTTTTCCTAATAATCATTTTTTTCACCTTCTTGATTTTTTGGTTATGCTTAAAAAAACTACCTCCTATTTGAACAAAATTGACATTTGTAACACAATTAACTGACTTAGCCAATGTGTAAAGATGAAATTGTTAATGGTTTCCCTTCTGACTTGATTAAATTAACCATGCTCTGTATCTGTTAACAAAAACATATTCATACTTATTTATTTGTGAATGATTAAGGTTAACTGTAAAGAGTTGGGTCTGGCAGTAGGACTAGGGATTAATTAATTACATACTAACATTTCAATATGCATATGCATGTAAACATACACACACATGATCCAAACATGAAAGTGCACATGTTGTTTCTATTAAAGATAACTGTGTGCTCTCAAAACTCCAATTATCTAACATTCCAATTTGTGAAGTTTTTGACAACTGTCTACAAAAATTGCTTGTATTGTTCTGCTTTTCCTTTTGGTAGGCTATTTTAGATTTTTCACTCCTGCAGCAAGAGTAATGCCATGCACCCATCCACACATTCCTATAATGGAAAAAATAGGCAGTTAGTTATAGAAATAGAAATTTCCAGACAAATGGGTTAGAACTTATTTTTGTGTGATAATTATAAAAGGTCACAGAATATCTTACTATTTTACTTATTAAATCATTAAAAAAACCTTATTAATACACATTTTGTGGAATATACGAAAACAATGGCAAAATAATAAATGTGTAACAGTTGCATTTTCATAGGAGAAGACTGTGGATCCCAATACACAAAGTTGCAAAGGTCATGAACAGAGCAATCAGAAATCATAAATCATCACAGGAAATCTTTTATAATTCTTAAAAATCAATCTTAAACAAATAGGAACTGCTCTACTCAGCCTGTAGCCCAAACAGGTATAATATGGGGTCACTCTAAGGATGGTAGCATCACACAGAACTGAGAATACTGTTCTTCCCACAGGAGCTTAGTTTACTGTAAGACATTTTTAAATGTTGTACAGCCGGAGAATCAAGATGGCGGAATAGGGTAAGGACACGTTTATACAGACGGAAAAACATTTAACCAGGATGAAGCAGAGAGGACATATTTCAGGAAATAGGAAAGGAGAGAACAACAGCAGAGGGGTACCTGGAGACTGACAGACACAGGAAAGCAGCGGACACAACGGTGTGGTATTGCAGAGACTGATACTCCAGCACGGCGATCTGAACTCCACAGCAGCCGGAACTCCACCAGCAACCAGGTGGGAAGGGACTTTCTCTGGGAGCTTGGGTGGTGAACCCAGACAAAGAAATGTCCGTTCTGCTGGTCTGTTTGATTTGACCAGGAGCAGAGACAGAGCAGCAGATCTCAGACGGGCAGTGTGAGAACAGAGTGGATTTCACAGTCCAGTCAGCCCACTAGAGCTGAATTGGGCACCATTTTGCATAAGGAGGAAAGGGCGAGGGAGAGGACTGAGCATGCGCTGAGCTGGGAGTGAGCTCATTTCTGTCTGGGTGAACTGCAACGACGTGGCATTCTACGGGTTCCACTCAGGGCAGGTCTGGGATAGCCCTCGGATCTGATGGCCAGCAAATCAAGAACCTTAGTGGTTGTACGGCAGGCGCCATTTTGGGCACTGTGGCAATAGCGTTGGGACTGCAGGGGACAACAGTGAACTGCGCATGTGCTGATCTCGCAAGAACTTGCTGAGGTCTGAGATTGCACTGCTCCCGCAGGAAAATAATACTGACTGTCATCGTACGGGTCAAAATAGGTCTTTGTGGCACCCAGACCTAACGTCCGACAGTTTCCTACAAGATCAGCGCCACCAACAACCTAATTATATAGGACACCTGGGGTCTCTCTAATCTTGGAACCTGCTCCAACCGAAAGTGGGAGGAAGGTTGCAGAGACAACGGTGCAGCCGCACCACGGTATCACAGGAGGTGGAGAGTGGTGAGCCAAGAGCTGGGGCTGTGGAGACCACAGTGGAAATCTGACATAAGAACCCAGACCTGGAACTTGCTGGAGGTTGTGGCACAACTGGCTGCAAGAAAAGTTGTGTACCAACCGCAATAAGTAAAATCGCCTTGTAGACCTGTGGGTGACACAGCTTAGAAACCTACCCCAAGGAGAAGACTCTGCTAACCAGAAGTACAATGAGCAACAGCGAAAGAAGAGACAATGGCACAATGAATATTACCGAAAACTCTCCTGCAGGGGAGCAAAACCCTATGCCAACCTCAGAGCTAACTGAGAAAGACATTGAGAAAATGGAGGACTCAGAATTCAGACAACTCATTTTAAAGATTCTGATCAACAATGAGAAGCTCATGCAAGAGTTCAAAGAATTTAAAGAAGCAATAAAGCAAATCAAGGCTGGTATATCAGAATTTAAGAACACAGTAGAGCAAATTAAGAGTACAGTGGAGAGTCTCCAAAATAGAATGAAGCAAGCAGAAGAAAGAATCTCAGAATTGGAAGGTATTTCCTGTCACCAAGGGAAAGCAAACAAAAAGCTGGAAGCAGAGCTGGATCAGGCCAAAAAAAGTATTCAAGAATTGAAAGACACTATTAAGAATTGAAAGACACTATCTAAGAGTTATGGGAGTCCCAGAAGGTGCAGAAAGAGAAGCTGAGTTTGCAAATGTATTTAATGAAATAATAAAGGAAAATTTCCCTAATCTAGAGGAAGAATTGGGAAACAAGTTCCAGGAGAGGCACAGAACTCCCAACAGGCTTGACCAAAAGCGATCTTCACCACGACACATGATCATCAAGCTCTCTTCAATTGAACATAAGGAAAAGATCCTTAAATGTGCACGTGAAAAAAACCAATTGACATATAAAGGAAAACCAATTAAGCTCACAGGAGATCTCTCACAGGAAACTCTACAGGCAAGAAGAGAATGGAGTGACATATTCCAGATGCTAAAAGAAAAAAATTTTCCGCCCAGGATAACATATCCAGCAAAGCTTTCTTTTGTCTTTGAAAATGAAATAAAATTCTTCCACAGTAAAGAAAAGCTACAAGAATTTGCCTCTTCCAAACCTGCCCTACAAATGATACTTCAAGATGTTCTCTTGGCAGAGAAGAGGAATAGCACCAAACAAAACCAAAGGCAAACGGGAAGAACATCCCAGTAAAATGACAACAGAAGACTAAACCAATGAACAACCCATTGCTAAAATGACAGGACCAACGTAACACCCATGTATATTAAACTCTCAATGTAAATGGCTTAAGCTCAATCAAACATCATAGAGTAGTACACTTGATTAAAAAACAAAACCCATCTGCTTATTGTCTGGAGGAGACACACTTCAACAAAGATTAGTGGAAACTATATCACATGGGTTTTGTCATTCTCTGTTAGTTTCATCTCTTCAAAACACTTCCTTCTGATTAAATCATTCAATGACGCGTATATCATACAGTAGCATCATTTTCTTCAAGAAGGTTCTTGATTTTCATTTCTTCAGCTACACATTAGTCATTTAATAGCATGTTATTTAACTTCTTGGTGTTGTTAATTTCTTTTTTCTTCCTGTTGTTGATTTTGTTTTGTGGCTCTTCATTTAAGGGGATGTATAGTAGCTGTGTAATGGAGACTGTCATATCTAGTAACATGTCATTTAACTTCATGGCATTTTAAATTTCCTCTTTTCTTTCCATTGTTGATTTTGAAACGTTACTTTTTATTTAAGGGGATGTACAGTAGCTGTGAAATGGAGACTAACATTCAGATGTGAGGATGTAGTGCGGTATGCATTTCTGCTTCCAGACAAAGATGGACTTACAATGAAACTGCTTACTATATCTTGACAATAGGATTCTGGACTTTCTGCCAGTGTCTATGCCCGCAATGATGGACATATGACTGAGTATGAAGAACTATATGTTAGTAATGATATAGAGGAACTGGTGGGAGGGAACTGGGGAGGGGATAAGGGAATATGAAACTGTACTATAAAATAATAGTAATAATAATAATAAAATGTATTAAAAAATAAAATGATAATAATAATAAATAAAAAAGATTTTAAAAAGAAATTGATGTTACAAAAAAAGACAGAGGGACACTGGTCAGGAGAGACTGAGAAGCATAGGGTAATGGATGGGAGAAGGAATTTATTTGATAAAGGACACCAAAATATAATTAAATAGGAGGAATCAGTTCTAGCATTGTTTTGCCTAGCAGGGCAACTGTAGTCTACAACAATCTGTATTTCAAATTAACTAGAAAAGAGTCCAGTGTTTTCTAGCTTTGAAGAAATGGAAATGCTAACTCCTCTGATTTTATCACGTGTACATTATATACATGTATTTAATCATTCCTCTGATTTTATCATTGTATATTATATACATGTATTTATCATACTGTACCCTGTAACTATGTATAAATATATGTGTCAATAATAAAAGATTAAAGAATCCTTTTATCAGAGCTCATCTAAAAAAAATAATAAATAAATGTTATACAGCCACACATCTCCTTGGAAGTATATAACACAGTTCTTAGGTGCTGTTATTATTGCAAAACTTTAATTGCCCTGTTTCTGAAATTGCAAAGTACAGGTTGCTGTTGCAGCTTTTTCACTTGTAATAAAGTGCAGCAACCTCCATGAAATAATGCTAGTACTAGGCAGGGCTCACCTCTTGTCTTCTAAGCTAAATGGTTTTCGTTTCCATGGAGGTGCATATTATATGGTATGATTAAATGTCCAGGAAAAAAAAGAGAAACACTAAGTGATGGCAGGTTTCATTCAACGGGGTTAATATGACATGAAGACTGATGGGTTTCACTGAAATAATTATTAGTGCAATTATATAAAAAACATTCCCTCTCAGCAGCCAAGTAAGCATCAGCAGTTTTGCTAACAGCATAAAACTGATGCTGAATACACCCACTTTATTTTGCTCAGTTTAATGTTACAAGACAAATGTCTGCCTGTAAGTTTGAGAACTCGCACTAACTCTACCAAATGTGAACTCTGATCTACTTGGTAAAAGAATCATTGCTTATCTTCACATGAAAATAAAAATGATGATAGAATCTGGATACAAAGTAGTGAGATGCTTTAATACACATAAAATGTTCCTACACAAAGAAATATATTTCTCTCCTCCAAAAGTAAACACTTACAAAATAAGAAATGGTGTGCTCCATTCAGTGTCAGATAGTGACATGCAACATTTTCATCCTTATCCACAACACTACCAGCTGATTTGAAAGGACCCTTTACAGAATCTTTTCTATGTACAATCTGAAAGTTTGTGGAAAGTGGAATTAACAGAGAAGTTTCTTTTGGTGCAACATTCTTCCAACTGTAAGCATAGTTTTACATAAGATGCACTTTTCTATGAACTTTCTGGTGACATTTTTGTGCATTTCAAAATACTTTACACCAAAATAAATTTACCTGTTAATTCAAACATTCCATCAATTTTTATAGTGCCTTTGTAATTTTTGATACTCTCAATGACTCTACAAAGTAGATACTACTATATTTTTTATGTTTTACTTTGATTTTAAAAATGCATTGTTGCTTCAATGTCAGAACTCCATTTTAAAATTGGTTTACAATACAAGGTACATAAATAAAGTACCATTTAATTATATTTATCTTCCATGTCTCAATGCAGTTTTTTGTTCTTGTCATAAGTAAATATACCTGTCCTTGTCACAAAGGTACAAAAAGTTAAATACATTCTTAGTCGATGTATTTAGATAAATGGGAAACATGGAAATAAATTTGGGTAGGATCAAAGCATTGAGATACCACTTAATGAACACAATCTCAGTTCTCTACTGCTCTTGGAGACACATTTTTTTCAGATGAAAAATTATGAATACACAAAGAATAGCATTCAATATATTCAAAGGCAAGCAGGTCCAGTACTTGGGAACAATTTTACTCAATATTTTGTATGCTTGTTATTCCCTGACACCATCTCTCCCAATTAACCAACTTTAAGTGCATTTCTTTTTATTTCTTTCTCTCTTGCTGGAAAATTGCTCAAGATTTTCCTTAATTCATCCTAACATGAAAAGTGTTTGGTATAAATACTTGAAATAATAGATATCATTTTAGCATAGAATTTATGGTTGTTTCAATTTTGTATCAAAACATTTTAACACTTTATTTTATGGTACAATTCCATAGGCTCTGGAATTTCCCTTGCCTCCTCTCCAAACTCCCTACACCCCATCTGATTTCCCCCATATATTAACAATAGTATAGTCCTTCATGAGAATTCACAGTTCCATAATTCTGCTATCTAAGAGTATCCTAATGTTGCAGATATGGACAATGGCAGTCCAGCATGCTATTGTCAAGATATATTTAACAGTCTCATTGGTAGTCCATCTTTGGTTCGGAAGTAGAGATGCATACTGCATTGTATCTTCATTTCTGGATATGATAGTTTCTATTACAGTTACTATACATTCCCTTAAATGTAAAGCCACACAGCTTAATCAGCAATAGGAATTAAGTTTAAAAATGTACAATACCATTCAATTAAATAACATGCTACTGAATGAGCAATGTGTCAATGAAAAACGAAAAAGAAAACAAAAAAGCTTCCTGGAGAAAATGATGCCACTGTATAACCTAAGAGTCATTGAAGAATTTAATAACATAAAAGAAACTCTTTTGAAGAAATAAAAATTTATGAAACAAAAATATCAAATCCATAAGTTGCTGCAAAAACAGTACTACTTTGCCATTGTAAAAAGAAGGACATCTGCCTTTCCTGTGAAAATAGAATAAATTTTTTAAAAAGCTTTTAGGCTACTCATAGACCATTGCAAATTGAGGTACGTATCAAAGCAATGCAGTCTGCTTAGGAAATTAAATATGAGGTTTGTTCTCAATTTTTTTGTTTCAAAATGATACAGGACAAAATTGAAGAGAAGGATAAAATAGAGGATGACTATCCCTTTCAAATATGAGCACCGAGAAAACTCAAAGAGAGATACACTGGAGTTTGCCACTCAGCCAAATTATAGTTGATTGTGCTGCAGTATTAATTGCCAGCACATTTATCATAGCTTGCAAGTGCACTGCAAAGACAATTTTTATAATGACTCAGTAAAAATAAGAGACTCGAGGTCCCCACCACATTCATCTTACTGCATCTGTGGGCCCTCTGAAGCAGGGAAGCTGAAGGGCACCACCGGGATCAGGAACAGCTGCTCTGGCTGTTGCTCACCGAGGATACTGATTCATCAGTCTCACTCCTCCCCCAGATTAGTGGGATTTTGTAGAATGTCAACAGACAAACTGTGTATACCTACACACCTGTGCCTAATGGGCTCCACAATTTTTTTAATTAATATTAAAATGCATCTGTTTACACTAAGTCACAGGTACTCAATATCATGTTATAAAAATCTATCACACATTTTTATAAATAAATGTATAATGTTGCAGTTTTTTCAGTACATTATTAAGCTTTTACCTTTTAATAGCTATCTATTTATTCGAAAGGTCTACAGAGAGAGAGAATGTTAGAGACAGAGAAACAAAGTGATTTTCTACCCACTGGTTCACTCCCTAGAGAACCTAGGGTTGTGACAGTCTGAAGCCAGGAGCCAGGAGCCTTATCCAGGTTTTTCATGTAGATAGCAGGTACCCAAGTATTTGGGTCATCTTCCACTGTTTTTCTCAGGTCATTAGCAGAGTGCTAATAACTGAAATGGTACAGAAATGGTAACTGAAAATAAAGTATAGAGATAAAAAGTTGTTTCAAATATTTAAGCTTTCTTTTAAATGTCTTGTTCATGAACTGCTCAAACCAGAGCCCCTAAGAATACCAGCATTGCAGGCAACAGCTTAACTCGTTATGTCACAATGCCACCCCAACATTTGTAATTAGATACCATAGCTAATGACATATTTGTGTTCCTGATATTGTAACAGGCAGGATGATTACATTACAAACTTGGATAACTACTGCCATGATACTCTTAATCCTTTAAAGATATGTAGTCAATTCCATTTATTAGTTCTTTTGAAATTCTTGTTGAAAAATTCTATTAAATGTTTAATTTATACCAAAAAATGATATCTGTTTAGTTTTCACATAATAAATATTTCTATAAATATTTGAAAACCCCTTGTATGGTCTTCAGCATCTACAGCCAAAACAGTAAAAAGGTCCTTGGAGCTTACAAAACAAAAGAAACATCAGAAAGGTGCTCAGTGTGTCCACCAGCTTTCTAAAATGCTCTTTGTTCAGTTCCTGATCACATTTGAGGCTGACATGCCCATTTGCTTCTGCATCCACTTTGGAACTAGAATCTCTACTGAGGCCCAAAACTCAGAGGTATGTGTCTAGCAACTCCATGTATGCCAGCTATCACTCTTCTTCCTTTGCTAGATAATAGAGTAAAATATTTCCACAATACAAACCCTCGAACACATACAAACATGCTTTTTCTCCAATTCTGTCATTGGTTAAGAGGCCATCTTTGAAACTATGTGTAATTCCAACACTGGCATTTTAAAATTTCTACTTGTTAGTTAATTAACATCTAAGTCATTTTTAGATGCTTGATAGGAGCATAAGTTTCCATCAGCTGATTGACTCTCTGAATACCTGCAACTGTTGAGGCACAGGAATCAGACCAAAACTAGGAGCCAGGATCCCTATGCAGGTTGCTCACATGCTTGATAGGAAACCAAACACTTGTCATCATCCTGGGGACCCCCAGGATTCATGTTAGCTGGAACCTGAATCAGAAGTAGAAATGGTGGTACCCCATGTCCATCCCTAGCATATGTCAATGGAAGTAAACTTGTTTGATACTTAAATACTACACAGAAGATTAAACACCTGAAACAATGCAAAGCAGAAGTCTATGGGAAAATTAACAGAAAATAAATTTGAAATATTTGTATTTCCCATGAATGTAGCATAACACTAAAGGCATAAAGAACAAATATAACAAATGACAAATACAATGGTATAACATAAAATATCTAATAATAAATATAAAAATGATTTAATAATCACTACAATTAAGACATAATTACTCATAACACCAATCTTGAAGGAGCGTGTTATGTACGTAAGATGTATAATTATTTTTAATTATTTTACTTGTACAATAGTAACAGTTGTCATAGTTTTAATTTTTATATTATATTGACAGTATGAGTCATACTTCCAGCAGGTGAACTATGAACAAAAATATAAATGACTACCAACAGTTTCTGTAGTTGGCAACCCAAGTACCTATGAAACTGTCACATAATACAATGTAATTAATGAATTAAAAATAATAATAAAATTTAAAAAATACAGAAAGAAAAATTTAAAAATATGAGAGATGATACACTCTGTGTAATGAATAAATTTGTCACTCCCCACTCACATTTTCCAGTTTTATTACTTCATCTCAACTCTCATTCTTCCAACTTGAGTACCTAGTTTCAAAATACTAGCAATTATATACATGAAATACTCTGTGTGAGTATTTTACCTGGCTTCTACTACCTTCATCATCTATCTACAACCTTTAACTCTTTGCTTACAAAAATATTTTATAGACATATTATATGAGAGCAATAAACTGTGATTACTAAGTGAAATGTGAAATGCTCTGTTCTTAGATTCATATTTTTAAAAGAGCTTTTTTTCCAAGGCCATATTATTTAAAGTGTTGCAAAATTAAAACAATTCTTCATGAGGACATTTTATCTTTTTAGCCACTTTTTTATGAAACATTCTGTTCATACATTTCTTCCACTGTGTCATCAGACATGATGAGGTCACAGTATGATATTAGGTCCCTTGGGCCAAAAAGGGTCACTTCTTTTCCCTTTAGTCCCCACATTCATTGTTCTGCAATATGCATCTATGTTCCTGGAACCATCTGTATATTAAAGCATGAAGGAGACAGTTTAAAAGTTCATGGAAAAGGAATCTTACGACCTACCTACACATGAATTTCAAATTTTTCAACCAAAGCAAACATCACTGAATTTCAGTTGCAACAAAATTTTTGAATTACACACATAAACACACACAAGTCACACATATAATATATGTTTTATATATATATACACATATATGTACAGTGATGCTATGAATTAGGCATATACACAACTTGAGATTTACATCAGATTTTAGGTAAAGATAGGGGAATTTCAGAGGCTACATAGTTTCATGAGTAAGGAAGTGAAGCACTAATTCTGTTTGATTCATTAGACTGGAGTGAAAAACTGCTTCTTTACACGCAGAATGAAGGTTTGGCTGCAAAAAAAAAAAATCTTGTTGAGATAAATGGAAGCAATTAAGAATGATAGAGCCATTATAAATCTTATACATCTACATAAAATTTTGCATTTCCAGATTTTTTTGATAAATTAGATCTAACAACAGGAGCCCATACTATTGGTTTGAATGAATGACCTTGAGATGCCTTTTTCTACTTTTCTGTAATTCTTACTGTCCTGTATCAATGCTATAGCGAGTGAACATACAGCTCTACTGACTTGGAAGAATTCTCTTCTCTACTTCCTATCACTGCATTTTACTTATACTCCAATAGCAACATTTTCATTCTTAACAGTGTTCCAGGTCAGATACTAAAGTACACTGAAACGCTACTCATTTACCTTGCTGGTACCTAAACGCATTTAGTTCCACCATCACAACATGTAACAAGCCAGATTGTCCAGAGACTCTAAATGCCCATTAGAGCGATCTTCTTCAAGGAACACATAACTGAACACAAAGACCCTCTGGAACACTGGAGTACAACTTGGGAATTTTTTCATATTACAAATGATATTAAAGTGTCTTAGTGTCTATCCTACAAGTTTTTGAGATGATAATGCAAAATTGTGACAACTTTCCCAGAGAGTAAACCAAAGAGTCAGAGAAGTAAAGATCAGATTACATGAGTCCCAATGTGAATAAAAGATTAGGTTCCTGCTTTCATCCATGCTATCCCTAATGATGAAGGAACTATAGTTCATCTTCATTGAATGAAAATATTAATTTCTTTTATTTAAAGTTTTACTTATTTCAAAGTCAGAGTTTCAGAGATAGAGACAGAAAGAGAGGGGGAGAGGAGCTCTATTAATTGGTCCTTTGATTCATTCCTATACAGACCCAGCATCCAGGGCTTGACCAGGTTGAAGTTAGAAGCTTCTTCCAGGTTTCTTACATGGGTGGAAAGGGTCTATACACATGAACCACCTCATGCTGCTTTCCTCGGGCCATTAGCAGGAAGTTGGATAGGAACTGGAACAGCCAGGATACTTACCAATGCCTATATGAGATACTAGTTTTGCAGGTGGTAGCTTTATCCTCTGTGCCAGAGTGCCAGCCCTGACAGAGCTCAATTCCAAGCAATTACAAAAAAAAGAGTCATTTATCCTTGTTCAATAACATGTTCATTTTAATTAAAATTATATAAATACAACAAAAGTAGAAAAGAGGGTTTTTTTTCCTCTAGTGGAAAACTTGAGTCCTTTTCCTGTTCAAACTCTTCTGAATTTAATGCTAACAATAATTATCTGTTCATTCATGTAACGCTTTCTGCATCATTCTTCATAAGAAAGAGGGAGAGAAAAGAAGAAATCGAATGACAGAGACACGATAGATGAACATATTGACATTCTGAGAATTTAAAAGTATATTGGCAGAAACCCACAGTTTAAACCCTTCCAGCTGTGTTAATTTACAAAAATCAGAAAAAATCCATGATATAATTAAACATATTCAATTACAATATGGTATTGTTAAACTTTTTATTATTTTTTCATTGTTCCTGCACTTTATTTTCTCTTACCTTTGATGTAAAGGAAGTTGATGGGATTGGTCATAATGAAAAGAGAGATTTTTTTCAAGAGATGAACACTTCCCCTATAGTTTCACAATAGTAGTCAATCATTACTGAATACTTTGTATTAAGTTTAAAAGTTTTAATTTAATTCCTGCCACAACTGCATGATATGGATACCAGTATAATAAACTTTTTTACATTTTACATTTTTTGTAAGCTAATAAAATCAATCTAACTGGATTTTATAAACAAATACTTTGTCTTGGGAACGGCACAATGGCTCAGTAGCTAAGTCCTCCCCTTGCATGAACCGGAATTCCATGTGAGCACCTGTTTGTTCGAGCTGCTCCACTTTCCATTCAGCTCTGCCTGTGGCCTGGGAAAAAAGTGGAGGATGGCCCAGGCCCTTGGGACCCCGCACTCACATGGGAGATCCAAAGAAGCTCCTGACTTCTGGTTTCAGATCAGATCAACTTAGCTCCAGTCATTGCAACCACTAGGGAACTGAAACAGTGGACAGAAGATCTTGGTCTCTCCTCTCTTATAAATCTTTCCAATAAATAAATACATAAATAAATCTTATTTTTAAAGCTATAAATATATTCTTATATTATTTTTATTGTGCAATTTTAATAAGCCACTGAAATGCTTCTTAGAATCAGGAGATAGAAAAATAAGTTAACTAATTAATTTTTTAAAATGTGGTGTCCTGAGCCACACGAAATGACATAGCAGGAGCAGGGCACAGATTTGTGTGGCTGAATGCCAATTTAGAGCTGCTTCATAGAGACGCATAACAGCAGCAAGATCTTGAAATTAGTAGTCACAAGCTTCTTCAAGAAGCAATGATTGAATGGAATGGTAAAATTATCAAACATATCAGTGATGGCTAAAAACATTCTGGAACGATCCAGGTTGTATTGATTTTGTCTCCTGGGTTTGAGGTTTCAAAGCAGCTTGCTAAAATTTCAGTACAAAGGGTAATTAGTCAGAACAGTCAATTTCACACTACTCTGGAAGAAAATATTTTTATTTGATTATGGTATTTTTTGTAAAGACGGCTTTGTTAAACTATCTTAAAATTTATGATAGATACTCATTTCACTGCTTATGTGATTACTTAAGTCTCTTGAATTAACTAAATTCACAAAAGTATCAAGCACACAAATTATTTACAAGTTGAAAATTAAATTTCCCATGAAATAATGCATGTATATGTGTGCATATATGAAAAAATTAAAATTCCACTTGTGAAACTCATACTCTCTTGTCCTGAGTCTATTAGAGCTCTGTCTTGTAACAGTATATTTTGACTCTTAAATCCTATTCCAATTGCAGATTTACCTGTATCTGGTATGACAAATTTATGGCAATTATCACAGAAAAGTAGTCTTGTTAATGGCCAAAGCAACATGACTGGCAATGACTGATATTCAGCGGTTACTTACTGTGACTGTTAGGATGATGTGATATGTAAAAGGACACAGTCCACCCTTGGTTAGTTATGTTAATTGGGGTCAAGCATAGCATAATCTATTTTAACCCCCCAAAAATAAGTTCTTCATGTTTCATTGTGCAAATAATTCTCTTTCCCAATATAACATTTTAGTTGAGACTTTGGAAGTTTAACTTTCTTAATGGAAGATGGTTTGAAATGTGCTTCATCGTTCTGACCTTGCCAACATCTTGGTGGAAGTCTGAAATAATTTATCTGAACATAGGAAATCACAGAAGCAGGAAAATGTTAAAGGAAATGAAAAAGGGAAGTATTAGAAGTAGCATCTCTTTATTGAAGTTTTTAGCTTGATTTGATTTAACTAGTCCATTATATTGTGTTTCTCAGAAAAGACATTGTTTAACATTTGGGTCTACCGAGAAGATTCCCACAACATACGGCTGCATCTTGATAAATGTTCCATCTGGAAGATGGAGATGTCACAATTATGATAATGAGGAGTATAAATAATGTATTACAAGTGAATAACACAATGCAGGAAAAGCTGTCTGCAGAAGTCTGCTTTTGGATTACCTTTCCCTCACTGTCCCAGAAAGTTTGTTACATTTCAAGTAACTTCTTCAACAAGAAAATTTTCTTCTTTGGCAGAATTTTTACACCATTCTAAAGATTCACCAATGGAAAAACCTCAGAAACACTTAAAAAATATTACAAGTTCATTCCACCATTGCACCATAGTATATTAGTTGTCTTTTCTGTAACCCCAACTGTTCCCCTTTTCTTTATCTCCTGGATTCTTTCCAATATCTGTACTTTAAGCCAAGTATTTGTTGCCAAGAAAGACACAGTCATAGCTAATACAACTCTAAACGGAACATTGAATCTTTAACCCAATATCCAATAACCTAATTTAAGACAGAGGTCAATACAACAAGCACTTTGGTGCTTTCTTGTTCATTGTTTTTCTCCATACACTGAACAGTAAAATGAACAGCTGTGAAATGCTAAATCCTAGAACAGTGTCTTGTCTTGTATTGATATCACTAAAATTCACTTCATAAGCAAAAGGACCCCATAGGAAAATGTGTTTTAATTTTAATGCTGAAAAATTTTTAAAAAATGCTTCACTAAAGAAAACCTTTGATCCTTTAAGCACACACACACACATCAACTTGTAAGTTAATTATTTACAAATCAGTCTCACAAGTTAGTGAAGACTGAATATACAGACATCACTGGTACTATTTTATGAGTGTAGTTTATAGTACTTCTTATGAGCAACCAAAATTCCTTTTATTTACTTTCGGATAATAATGTAAGGAACACAAGTACAAGTATCATGATTCCCCTCTGTTGAACTTGCATTTTATGAGCTGTCAGAGAAATCAGCTTTTAACTTAAGAAACAATATAAGAAATATTCACTAATACAACTACCCTCTTGTAACCAAGTCATGTTGAGAGAATATTGCTTCCCAAAACATTTTCCCTCACTGTTGATTTTGTGACTCACTGCCTTTTATTTTTATTCACTGACTCAGAAATTCTTGCCTTAAGTGTCAGCAATCCAAAAGCAATATTTTCATCCATGACCAAACATATATCATACTAAAACATAAGACTGAAATATCTATTCTTGGGAACCGATATTTGGTCTAATGGATAAGAAATATGTTAGGGTGTCCAAGTCCCGTAGGCATTTGGGAAGTGAACTGGCAGATGTCAGACTTTTTTCCTCATCACTATGTCTTTTTACATGTGTCTCTCTTGAAAAATAAATACACGGTTTCTTTTTTTTTAAATTATTTATTATTTTTACTTCAGTAATTACATTGTATTATGTGACACAAATACACGGTTTCTTAAAATTCCTTTTTTTATTCCAGAAACCAGTATATATTTAAAATTACCAGGAAAACATTCCATTCATTTCAAATAGTTTTTTTTATAATCCTGGACAAAATAAAACATTATTTTAGTATTTTGTTTAAGTATTATGCAAAGTCTTAGGAATTTCCCAGTAGGAAAGCCTGATTTCCAATGTATGTTCCAATGTATAGACGCTCACTTTTTGACTATTGTGTTTATTATGTTATCTCAAAAACATAATAAAGGAAATATATTTTCACCTAGGTCATGGAAGAAATTAAATGCTGACTTATATTAGTTACTTGTCTCAGACATAGTAACTTCCTAAAGAAGTTATTGGTTTGGGTGGTCAGGGCTGAGGCTATAAACAATAACCATCCACCTACAGGGGCTGGCATCAAATACGGGCACTGATTTTAGCCCCAGCTGCTCCGCTTCCCTTCCGGCTCCCTGCTTGTGGACAGGGAAAGCAGCAGAGGGTGGCCCAGGTCTTTGGACCCCTGCAGCCATGTAAGAGATCCACGTGAAATTCCAGGTTCCTGTGACTGGATTGGCTCTGCTCCAGTCCTCACAGCTATTTAGGGAGTGAAACATCAGATGGAAGATTTCTTCTTTCTCTTCTCTCTGTAATCTGCCTTTCCAATAAAAAAAAAATCTTAAAAAAAGAAGCTATCAATTTTGGATAAAATAAATGAACAAAAAATTTGAAATAAATGCACCAAAAATTATATTATGCAAATTCCTATATCAGAAATGAACAAAAATACTTTGTGAAATTCTACTAAAACAATCAAAATAAACATATGACGTGATGATTTATTTTAAATGAATATGCTCTTAAGAGAAACAATTTTAATCTGCTGGATTCAAGAATCTGTTTTTAAGACTTGTGGAGAGATAATATTATTACAAAAGTGTTGGCCCTCAACAACAGTCACAAGTCCATTATTCTGCTATCTAACTGTATCCTGACACAGCGGGTATGGACAATGGCAGGGAGTCCAGCATCCTATTATCAGGATGTATTTCACAGTTTTATTGGCAGTCCATTCTTATCAAGGGTAGAGATGCAAACTGCAATGTATCTTCATTTCTTGATATGTTAGTCTCCATTATACAACTCTTCCAGATGAATATATGTACATGAATGTTTACCTATATATCGATGGATCTTGCATATTACATGAAGGTTGCCCAAAACAGAGAGAACATATGATATTTGTCCTTTAGAAAATGGCTTTATTTTTCAGTTGAAAGATCAAAAACAGGAGGTCCCATATGCTGGATGTTCTCTGCATGCCCTCTAGAGCTAAGACTGGCCCAAGTGGAAGCTGGGAGCCAGGAATTCAATATAAGTCCCTCACATGTGTGGCAACAACTCACTTACTTAAACAATCACTACCACCATTTCTGAGGTGTTCATCAGTCAAGAGCCAGAGGTAGGTTTTGAATCTAAGTATTCCAAAATGGGACATGGGCATCTTCAGCAATATTTAATATTAAGTTAACCACCAACACATGATCCAAACAGTAAAAATTTTCTAGAAACACTTCCTCCTCATTTATTTTAGTCTTTGTTCTATTTGGTTTACCCTCAATAGCACCTTTCAGATTATTATAATTAAAATTTCATTTTTTTCTTTTTTAAAGATTTATTTATTTTTGTTGGAAAGCAGGTTTACAAAGAGAAGAATCTTCCATCTGCCAATTCACTCCCCAAGTGTCTGCAAGAGCCAGAGCAGAGCCAATCCAAAGCCAGAAGCCAGCAACTTCCTCTGGGTCTCCCATGTGGGTACAGGGTCCCAAGGCTTTGGACTATCTTCTACTCTCCCCCAGGCCATATGCAGGGAGCTGAATAGGAAGTGGAGAACCAGGACACGCACTGGTGTACATAATGGATCCAGGTGCATAAAAGGTAAGGATATAACCACTAAATTATCACACCAGGCCCTTAAATTTCATTTTGTTAGTATTCTTAATTCAGAATTGCTCCTAATTTTCTGTAGTTGTTACCACTATGCAACATTCAATAGATATTATTAATTATTTTTCATGGTAATGTCTTCTTTCACTGATTACTAACTCTTAGGATTATGAAGCCCCTGAAATGTGCCAGTGGACATGAATTGGACAAATACTAGGAAGAATCAATCAGGAAATCATCACAAGGTTAATTAATGTTGGATTGCCAATGTTCTTTCAAGATACAACCAAAATTATATTTATACATATTATGTTTATACTTGCATGATTTTTCTTGCTTATTTGTACATAAATGTGTAAAAATGTGACATTGGAACTGAAAAATAGAAACCATCAGTTGCTTTCCACTTACTGTCCAATCTGAGAACAGGAAAGTAACCATTAAGCTGATTAATGGACAAACTGGAAATTTTGCTTTGCTTCTCAAATCTTGTTTTCTTATGTATAAAATAGAGATGATGATAGTGCATGCCCAAAGAATTTTTATAAGTAATAAATAATACAATTTATGCAGAGTACTTGTTACTAAAAATGTGTTGACTATCAAGTACTTATAGAAGAAAGTGACATAAACATCAGGAGAGTTATTCTGGGATATTTATATGACCATTGTCATTGATGTGGAGTAGTTTTCTAGATCAATGCAAGTCGATATGTAAGTACTGACTACTCCTTTTGAAATTCACTAAAATGGCAACGTACAGTGTATATAGGAAGACTATATTTGTGTCTATTATGGCAATCTAACAAAATTGCAGAAATATGTAACACAAACAACTGTTTTCTCACTAAGGAAATATCCCTGGCCATTCAGTCTTCTTAATGATGCTTTGAAAATGATGCCATCAGGAATGCCAATAATGTGGAGCTTGTGTATGTGTGATAGAATTCTGGTTAATTCTGTCCTGATTTGCTTGAGAAATAAGATGCTTCTTCACAAGAGCAACAAATCTCCACAAAAACAACACAGTATTGAGTTTCATGATCCCATCTCACTGTAGTTCTTAAAATGTTTCTGAGGATGGATTCAACATGATTATTTCCTATACACAAGGAATACGGCAACATTGTCGAGTTTTTGGCAACTCTCAAAGAAAACCTAAAACTATCACTCTAGAACAGATGAGATCATATTTTTTGAGAAATGCTGCCTTTAATGCAGAAACACAGAGAAGTGCAGTTTCATAACAGCTGACAAAAACAAAATTGAATAAAACATTGTTGCAAGCTTCTGATAAAATGTTAAAGACAAATTAGTGTCTAAAGTACTGTTTACTGTCACATTTTTATAGGTTTGTCAATAACCAATCCTTTCCTACTGGAAATTACACTAGTTTGTAGATACTACAATGTTCTAAATAAATATGATGATATTCCTCTGTAACATATTCGATAATGTACATCATTAAATATTCCTACATACTATAAATGACTGGAGGATGTTTTTGAACTATTGTTTTTTATATACAGTTGCAAACTTCTCGTATTCAAACACAAATGGTATAAGCTGAGGTGTGGGAGAAATTATAGTTTTTAATAACCAGGTTCATTAATTTGTGATATTCATGGCAGATCATACATAAAGCAAGACTTCTCTACTGCTATCATTCAACAATATAACCTTTGCTTGATGCTCACAAGTATGAAGCTGGAGTATGTGAATAAAGATACATAGTTCTTTCTTGGTTAATAAATTCATTCAAAATTGGAGTTCTTGACACAAAATATCTTTGCATCGCAGTAATGCACCAAATCTACATAAACAAAGGGATAGAAACTCACCTTGAAAACCCAAGGTTGATATGGATCCTTGCTGCAGATTACTACAGTAACAAATGACCTTTGGTATTCCGCAGACTTAAAGAAACAAAGATGTATTTCTTATTTATGCTGTATTATCTGTCACAAGGCCTTTGCTTATTGCATTCATCCAGAGACGTAGGAGATGCAGTGCCCACTGTTGAGCATCACACTTGTCCCCGTGTCAGAAAGCAGAAGGCTCTATGAATTCCTGTTCTAGCAATTATATACTAAGTACTGATTTAGGAGTTAAATGGCATAAATTTTTTAACAAAAATGAGACCTCCAAACTCAATGGAAGGAATATAATCCTACTATGGGTCTGTAAGATGAGGAAATTGGAGGTAAGCACAAGGAATATCAGGCAAATGATGATTATGTTAACCACAAGCAAGCAAAATCGCTTCTGAAAACTATTCCCTGAAGCCCAAAGTTGGCCCGTCATTAATAAAGCAGTATAATGTCGGTGAAAGGCATGACTCAGGAAAAGTTACCTGTGAAAAATGTGCATGTGCTTGTTAGACATCAGCACTGGGTCTGTTCTAAGCAGATGGCAGAAAGTGTAAAATCCGCTGAAGTTACCAGATGTGCTGCATGATACTGACAGAAAAACTGTACTTTTGACTAATTTTCTACTTGGTGGTGATTAATTTTCTGACTAGCGCAGCTTCACCAGTTTTTCCATAAACAAAATTCATTATCCCAAACTGCCTTCTAATTGGTTTGATTGGTATTTTCCCTTCACTGTTAGCACAAAAAACTTTATTGGAGGATAACTAACTGCCTAAAGTAAAACTCCTCCTAAATATATATTTTCACCAAAATTTGTAATGGCCTATCCATTTGAAGTTTTACAGTTAGAAAAATATTTAGAGAAGTATTTTCTTCTTCATTATCAGATTGTTTGCATAATTTTATTTTTGTGTTACCTGACTACACACTAGTTTTGTGCTATGTAAAGGGAATCCAGTGTTTTTATTATCTCACTGATACATGCACTCAAGTCTTAGCTCTTAAGAAGATACCAATGTCTACATGTAGATATTTATCAAGTAGACAGAGCTTATATATTAAAACATTCAAAGCACCAACAATTTTGCTTGCACAGTTACATTGCAAAAAATAATGTGCATCTAATTTAGAGTTGTTTCAAATTCTCTATTTTAAGAATTTGAATGTCTAAATTATGATGTACATAAAAGTGATTATAAAGAGTCATTTATTCTAATAATCTGTTTTTTATTTTTATTAATATAATGACATTTTGGCTTTGGTAATTAGGGTAAAATTAAGAGCAAGAAGAGCAAATAAGATGTAATAATAAGCAGATTATTGATAAACACAATCATGACAAAGGGGTCAACCAGCAATCCAGATTATGTTTTCATCATTCTATCTAAATTTCATTGATTCTAATTTTATTTTAGCAAAACTAGCACAGCATGAAATAGAAAATCTAACTTTTTAAAAATTTTGATTGTATCTCTTGCCTCATCTCCAGTTTGTTGACCTTTCAGTAATCATTGCTTTAATAGTCATCTGCGCCCACATGTAAAATAACCACAGTTTGATTCAACTAAGTTGTTAAGTCTGGCAGTTTACCTGGGTGTTTCTCTTAAACAGGAAACCAGCTTAGCTCTCAAGTGTGTATAATAGGAAAATGCAAGTATGAAGATCCAAACACTTCATGAAGAACTCTCTGATCAATGATACATGAAAGCTAGTGAATCAACCTTTCTTGTGTCCAAGTCTAACACAGGCAACTGTATGAATCAGTTTCCAGGTAATAAAGTACCAGGTATTTAGTAGTTAGGTTTTGCAATTTTGTTTAGCTTTCTTCTTTTCTTTTTTTTTTTTTTTATTCTCTTTCCTGCTCTCAATTCCATCATTCTATAATGATGGAATACCATACTAGTCAAATTACCTTCACCTAACTTGGATGGCATGCTATGCTCTCTTTTTATCCCAGATGAAGACAATCCATTATGTTTTCAAGAAAATTTGATTTTGAGGTGAGTGTTTTGTGTAGTGGTTAAGATGCTACTTTAGATACCCACAAATCCTATATTGGCATTCTCAGGTTCAGCTTTCAGCTACATCCTAATTCCAGATGCCTGCTATGTGCACCATGGGAGGCAGCAGGTGTTAGCTCAAGTAGTGGAGTACCCGTCAGCCATGTGGCAGGCCCAGATCTAGTTCAAACTCCTATATTTGTGCTAGCCCAGTTATGTCTGTTAAAAGCATTTGGGAAGTGGGCCTGACACAATAGCACAGCGGTTAAAGTCCTCGCCTTGCACATGCTGGGATCCCATATGCTCACCAGTTCTAGTCCCGGCGGCCCTGCTTCCCATCCAGCTCCCTGCTTGTGGCCTGGGAAAGCAGTTGAGGATGACCCAAAGCCTTGGGACCCTGCACCTGCGTGGGAGACCTGGAGGAGGTTCCTGGTTCCCAGCTTCGGAGCGGCACAGCACCAGCCATTGCGGCTCACTTGGGGAGTGAATCATCAGACAGAAGATCTTCCTCTCTGTCTTTCCTCCTCTCTGTATATCCACCTTTCCAATAAAAATAAATAAATCTTTTTAAAAAAAAAGCATTTGGGAAGTGAATCAATCAATGACATATACCTTTGCTTCTGTGTATCTTGATCTTTTAGATAAATGAAAACAAATATTATAGAAAACTCTCTGTGATTTAGATGGTTTCATGAAAATCTCTAGATCTAGTCCAAGTGATTTCAAAAGTGGATGCTACAAGTCAGATAAGTTCTCCCAAGAACAGAAAAAATGCTGATCATTACCATGGCATCAAAACCCAAAAGAGACACTAAAGAAAAATTCAGGGCTATCACTAGAAAAATAGGCCTAAGAAAATCCTAAATGAAAAGATAATAAATTGAATTAGTGGTTAAAAAGAACAGACAACGGCTAGCAAATTTTTTAGGATTGTTTCATAACAGCTATGTAGTTAATTAAACATTTGAAAATCCCACCATTATTATTCATCATGTCAACAGGAGGGAGATCAATGAACGTAAAACATGTATACAAATTATTTGAAAAAGCCTAATATCTTTTCATGATTAAAATGCTTAGCAGGCTATAAATAAAATAATATTGTATAATCTTACAACAGTAATAAGTTATATATGCATAAAAATTCCAAAGCAAATGCCATACATAATAACAAAAGGTCAAAAATATTATCTCTCCATCTGGGAATGGGATAGCAGTGATTGCTCGCATAAAACCAGATTCATTAACAATGCGAGAAATTAAAATCATGTGCTGATAGGACATAGGAAGTACTCAAGTGCTTCAGTAATATTTTCCCCAAGATACGTAACAATCTAAAACTAGCAAAGAAGAGAAAACTGGCATCTCAGGAGTCTTCTATAGTGGAAACACCTTTGAATCTTCAAACTTATCGATGTCCAAATATCAAGGGAAAAACTAAAAAATCAATCACGATTGAGAAAAACTTAAAGAAATATTGCCATAACAATTATGACACATTTGTGATTCTGAGTAGCAACTCTTGCTGTAAAAACCATGTTGGGGACATTTGGTAGAAACAAAAGTAAGGATTTTACATGATAAAGCAATATTAGCACCCTGCTTATGATGCTTGTGATACGTGTATATGAAAGCATATTTTTTTGCAAGAAAATGATCCAAACCAATAATCCTTTATCTCTGGAAGTTTACCTCAATTTATTAAGATAGAGAATTGGAAATACTCACTTGTATTACATGTGCACACTGTCTGTAAGTTTGAGATTATTTTTAACTCCTGGAATTTATAGAATTTATGTATGTATGTATTTATTTGTGTTTCACTTTTCTTTGTATACATTTTATTTTTGACAGGGTTTTACATTTGATTAGGGTGTGAAGGGTCAAGGACTAGAGGAAGGTGGTTGTGACCATTGTTTTGACATTCTTTTTTTCCTTCCTGTGTCTGGAGAGAGGGGAGAGATAAGGGGAGAAACCACACTGTCCTCTGTTATGGTACCAGATGTCCTCTGCAGGATCCAATGTACTGTCAAATCCTCCATGTGCATTTGGACATGCTGTCCACTGCTCCATCTAAGCCACTGAGGAGGCCCAGCTCTGACACATGCATTCCACAGTCAGACTATGGGACCTGTAATTTCCTGATTGGTTGGAATTTTGAGTCCAGCAGTTCCATCTTTGGGGGTATTCCCAAAGAAATTTCATCTGAGGTGATCCCAGACCCAATTCTTGTGTGTACATGCCAATACAGGGTCCAGGATAGTCTGTTGTCCAAATCAGCCTAAACATAAATTGTTAGTTGCAATTATTGGATCAGTTGTTTCCAGCCCTGTCTTCTATGCAAACCAATGGGTGTTGCAGTCCAGACCAATTCGACCCACAGCACACTCAACCCCCAAGCAAACCAGTGGGAGTTGTAGCCTAGTCGGAACAACCCACAATAATCCCCACCAGTCCTGCCTCCTGCCCTGGATCCTGTGCTTGCCAGTATGTACAGCCAGCTGGTCCTGTCTGTCCCACATCCCATTCAGTTTATCACATGTATCATTTGGCTTTGAAGCCTAATTCAACCCAACCAGCCCCACTATCCAGCCCACTCATGGGCTGGTGGGTACCACTCTCTGTCTAGCCATGCCTGTCCCACACCTAATTCTCATTTTCACCAGAGTTGCTACCTAACTTGGAGGTGCCCACTGTTTCCCCCAATGGGCCCACTCCCACTCCTGGATCCCACACTCTCCAAGTGTCACTGCAGTGCAGCTTGATAGTTTTCCCCCCAAGCCAGCATCTGCGGCAAAACCCAGCCAACCCACACCCACTCTGGCTTCTGCATGTACCGACAGATACAGTCCGCCCAGCCTACTTTCCCTGATTCAGCTTACATGCAAACAGATGTTGTAGCCCTGCCTGGCCTGGTCTACCCCTGATCCCAGTTCTAATGCTCAGTAGTGGGAATAGTGGCCCAGCATGGGATCTCCCTGCAGCCCCTCTACAGGGTTAGCACACTCTTCCCCAAGTCTCACGTGTGCTGGTTGGGTGCTGCTGTCCAGTCTGGTATGTACGGCCTGCCTCACCTTGGCATTTGCCAGTGGGTGCTTTAGCCGTGCCTGGCCCAGCCCGCCCCCAGTTCAGCTCATACTGGTGGGGACTACAGCCTACCTAGCCTAGCCAGCCCCCAGTCCTGGCCTTAGTGTTCCAACCTGGCATGACCCACACAACATTCTGGCTCTCAAATTTGCAAGCAGGTAATATGAACTAGTCCAGGTAGGTTTGCCCCAGACCTGAGCCAACGGTAAGCCTATGAGTTTGTATCTTGGCCAGGTCTGGGCTGCTGCCTTTCTTGTTTCTTGCTGTCACCTGCAGGGACTGTGTCCCAACACAGGAGTTTCCAAGCTTCTCCATCAAAACCGCTCCCAATACCAGATCTCATGCACACCAGTGGAGCCATTGGACAGCCCTACTTAGTCCACCTCTTGTCCTAGCAGGAATAGTGGCCTTTCCTGACTGATCCTCACCCATTCCAGTTCTTATTGTTGGGTGCTGCAGCCCAGCCAAGCCTAGTCCATACCCAGACACAGCTCATACATGGCTCGGCAGAGACAGACCTAGCCCAAACCATCCTACATCCATCCTGGTTGTCATAAACTCCAATGGCTGCTGGAGTCTAGCCTAGTCTGGCATATTCCAGCCCAACCTGTACCGAGGGAGACTGCAACCATATCATGACCATACTGCATCCCTCACTCTGGCCCCTGCACTCACCAGTGGGACCCACAACCCAGCTAGGGCATCCCCTTAGCTCTCCAATCAGGGCTGATCCAAGCCACTGATCTCACATGTGCCAGTCATTGCTTTGACCCAGCTTGGCATAACCCTTTCCCTGTCTTGGCATGGCTCAACTCTCAATGGTGGATACTGCAATCTGGCCCTGCTCAGTCAGTTCTCATTCCTGACTCATGCAAACCAGTAGATGTGACAGCCTAGCCTGACATGACCTGCACTCCATCCTAGTTTTTGCACTTGCCAGTGGGCTATGGTTTGCTCGGCCCGCCCAGTCTGCCACCATCCTAAACCAACTCACACATTTGCCAACAGATGGAGCTATTCTACCCATCCTGCTCAACACTGAGGCCTGTATTATGTGCTCATCAGTGGGAGCTATGACCCACTAAGGAAGTTTCCCAGGTTCCTCCGCTTGGGCTACTCACAGAGCCAGATCTCACATATGCCGGTGGTTGCTTGGCCCTTTCCTGGCATGGCCTGCCTCATCTGCCTTGGCTTTTTCTGAGATGGTGCGGCCAGGCCTGCCCCACACCCAGTATTAGGACCTGCCCATTTGTTTCCAGCCCCAGTAGTATGAATATCGGTGAGTTCCATGGTCATGCCTAGCTCACCCCATCATCATCCCAACTCTCAAGCTAACCAGTGGGACTTATAGTTCCACAAGGTTGGACCCACATAGCCCCCATAGAATCCACCCCTGGTTCTCTTGTGTGCTAGTTAGTGTCATGGCCCAGTCTAATGTGGCCCATCGCCTGATCTGACACTTACTATCAGGTACTGGGATCTAGCCCTGCCAGACAGTCCCTCAGAGATAGCTTACCTGTCCACTGCATGTGGTGGTCAGGCATGTTCCATTCTAATGAGCCCAACCTGGGATTTCCATGTGGGCTGATGCATCGGTCTGACCAAAAAGTATCTTCAGGTCTCTCCCCTCCAAACCACCAGGTTGCAGCCCCCTACTTACCTGCATGTATATTGGCCTTGTCATTGAGTGTCCTGCAGGACTCTTTCCTCACCTACACATACTGTGGCCTTATCCATGGATGTCCCTAGGCAGTAATTCCATATGCCTAAGACTCTAGAGCTCGCCACCAGTTGGCCAGTAGGCAAAGCCAGGCACCAGTTGGCTCAATGGCTGCGCACAATCACAGGACCCACCCCCCTACCTAGCAGTGCTGCCTGGGAAGCTGGGATCCCTAGCAGGAAGTCTGGGCTGGCACAGGCTGGGAGACCCAGACACCCATGTGGTGCTGCTACTCAGATTTGCATGGACTCCACTTATTTTTTATTATTACTATCATTTTATGATACAGTTCCATAAGACATAGGATTTCCCTTACCCTCTATCCAAAGTCCCCTTCCCCTTACTGAATTCCTCTATATTATTAATACATTATTTCTCTTCTTAAACAGTGATGTGTCCATCATTGCAGGCATGGACAATACCAGAGTGTCCAGCATCCTATTGTAAAGATATAATTAACAGTTTCATTGGGAATCCATCTTTGATTTGGAAGTAGAGATGCACACTGCATTGTATCCTCACATCTGGATATGATAGTCTCCATTACAGTTACTATATATCCCCTTAAATTAAAAGCCACAATATAAAATCAACAACCAGAAGAGAGAAATTTACAATGACATGAAGTTAAATAACATGATACTACATATGATAGTTGCCATTATACAGTTACTGTACTTCCCCTTAGATGAAAAGCCACAAAACAAAATCAACAACAGGGAGAAAAAAAAGAAATTAAAAATGCCATGACGTCAAATAATATGCTACTGAATGACAAATATGTCGCTGAAGAAATGAAAAAGAAAATCAAGAACATTCTTGAAGAAAATGCTACTGTATAATTTATGAGTCATGAAGATCCTAATTAAAAGGGATTTGAAGAGATGAAACAAAAAAAAATCCATGAGACATAATTTTTGCTGATCTTTATTGGTGAGTTATGTCTCCTATAGGCAATAGGAAGATGGGTTTTGTGTTTTTTTTTAATCCAGTCTACTAATCTATGACATTTGATCGATGAGTTTAAGCCATTTTCATTCACGGTTAATAAGAATGGATGCTAACATGTTGCTGTCATTTTAGCAATGGGTTTTTCATTGATTTAGTCTTCTGTTATTTTATTGGGATGCTTTTTCACATTTGCCTTTGGTTTTGGTGGGTGCTATTCCTCTTCTCTGACAAGAGAACACTTGTAAGTATTATTTGTAGGACCGGTTTTAAAGAGGCATGTTCTTTCAAATTTTCTTTACTATGGAAGAACTTTATTTCATTTTCAAAAACAAAAGAGAGCTTTGATGGAGGAATGGGACAAGGACATGTTTAAATGGACAGAGAAACTTTAGCCATGTGAAGCAGAGAGGGCACATTCCAGGAAATAGGAGAGGACAGAAAACAGCAGAGGGGCACCTGGAAACTGACAGACAGAGGAAAGCAGCGGACAAAATGGTGTGGTGAGTGGTGATCTGAACTACACCAGTAGCTGCAACTCCATCAACAACAAGATAGAAAGGGGCATTCACTGGGAGCCAAGACAAAGAACTGCCCATCCTGTTATTCTGTTTGATTTGATCAGGAGCAGAGACAGAGCAGCAGGTCCCAGATGGGCAGTGTGGGAACAGGATGGATTTCACAGTCCAGTCTGGACTGGAGCCATATTAGGCAGCATTTTGTGTAGGAAGGCAAAGGCTATAGGACAGGATTACACATGCACTATGCTGGGAGCAAACTCATTTCTGGCTCAGTGCAATGCAATGACATGACATCCTGCAGGTTCCACCCAAGATAGGTCAGGGCAGTCCTCATACGTGATGGCCAGCAGATCAAGAACAAGAACTCTAGCAGTGGCACATTAGGCGCCATTTTGTATAGTGTGGCAAAGGCTTTACGATTGCAGGACAACAGTGAGCTGCACATGCACTGAGCTGGGAGTGAACTCACTGAACTCAGTGTATTGCACTGGTCCCATGGGGAAAATAATACTGACTTTGGCATCGTACAGCTCAAAATAGGTCCATATGGCCCTCAGAGATAAAGGCTAACAGATTCCAGCAGGATCAACACCAGCAACAAGCAGGCTATATAGCACCCCTGGTATCTCCCTAATCCTAGGAACTGCACAAACCAGAATTGGAAGAAGGTTTGTACAGACAACAGTGCAGCCTTGGCATGGTATCCCAGGAGGTGGAGAGTGGTGAGCCAGGAACTAGGGCTATGCAGAGATATTTATTTATTTTTTAAGATATTTTTTCTATTGGAAAGTCAGATATATAGAGAGGAAGAGAGATAGAAAGATATTCCATCTGTTGGTTCACTCCCCAAAGCAGCTGGAATGGCCAGAGCTGTGCCAGTCTGAGGCTAGGAGCCCGGAGCCTCTTCCTGTCTCCCACGCAGGTGTAGAGTCCCAAGGCTTTGAGGTGTCCTTGACTGCTTCCCCAGGTCAAAAGCAGGGAGCTGGGTGGGAAGCGGGGCCACTGGGATTAGAACCGGTGTCCATATGGGATCCCGGAGCATGCACGTTGAGGACTTTAGCTGTTAGGCTACTGCGCTGGGCCCCCAAATTTTATTAGTGAGATGATTTCATCTTTTTAGTTATTGAGGTAATACATTAAAATAAATTTAAAAAAAAGAATCAGAATGTTGTTCTTAATTACATTCTTTACCTCTGTCAAAGCAGTGGGGTTTTTTTAATAATCTTTTTTAAAGATTTTTATTGATTTTTATTGCAAACTCAGATATACAGAGGAGGAAAGAGAGAAAGATCTTTTGTCTGTTGATTCATCCCCCAGCAGCTGCAACAGCCATAGCTGAGCCGATCCAATCCAGAACTCCAGAGCCTCTTCCAGGTCTCCCAAGCAGGTGCAGAGTCCCAAGCTCTTGGGCCATCATCAACTGTTTTCCCAGGTCACAAGCAGAGAGCTGAATGGGAAGCAGGGCAGCCAGGATTAGAACTGGTATCCACATGGGGTTGAAATCAGGCACTTTAGCTGCTAGTCTACCACCCTGGGCCCTAAAATAATTTTTTTACTCTTTTGCTTGATAGTTTCAAAGCAGCCAACATTCAAAATCCTGCATGGGGCCTGGCGCGATAGCATAGTTGTTAAGGTCCTCACCTTGAACGCGCCAGGACCCCATATGGGTGCTGGTTCTAATCCTGGCAGCCTTGCTTCCTATCCAGCTCCCTTCTTGTTTCCTGGGAAAGCAGTCGAGGACGGCCCAAAGCATTTGGGACCCTGCACCCACATGATAGACCCGGAAAGAAGCTCCTGGCTCCTGGCTTCGGCTTGGCACAGCACTGGCCATTGCGGCCACTTGGGGAGAGAATCATCGGATGGAAGATCTTCTTCTCTGTCCTCCTCTGTACATCTGCCTTTCCAATAAAATAAATCTTAAAAAAAAAGTCAAGTCCTAACCACAACCTATGATTAGCTCATTGACATCTCAATTTTAGCTTATATACAGGACCGGACCGGCTGCTATATACCTTAAAATGGCTATAGGGTACCATTCAGCTGTCTCGTGTCTATTTCATTTTAGTATTTAGCCATTTGTTGTGTTGAAGTATAATTTTGTTGATCTTGGCAGATTTTGGGATAATCTAGGTTAGGACTTGCTTTTTTTTTTTTTTAACATACTGGTTACTCAAAACCATGTCAATTCCATAATATTGCAAATTGCTGTTGATGTTATATTGGGACTCTTAATTGACTGGGATGATATTCTACCAGCTCTAACTTCGGACCAGAAATGGTCTCCCCAAGAAACTGTTCAACCCATCTGGACAATAAGTAGCTGGACTCCATGCTTGGTATATGTTTGCAAGAAAAGAATCTTGATTGAATTTGAACTGTAATACTGCATCAAGGTGGAGGAATCCACCGGGGGGAGGGGAGGGGAAGGGGTGGGGAGATTCCCAGAGCCTATGAAACTGTCACATAATGCAAAATAATTAATAAAAAAATATATATATATATATAAAAAGTCAGCATGGATATAGTGTGCAAGTAGATACTACACAATAGAAGAACCTAAACAATGTATTAAAATGTCACAGTTTGTTTTAAATGAAAGCTGCTGCCATCTGGGTGAGGTGACTCATTGCGTTGGCACTGCCCTTGGGTTGTCTCCGTGCTGTATCACAGTCCCTGGGATCAAGCTTTGTCTCCTCATGTGAGCTAGCGTTCTGTCCTTGTGCACTGTGGGAGGCAGTAGATGATGGCTCAACCAGCAGGCTCCTTACCATCCACATGTGAAACACAGGATGAATTCCTGCATCCCAACCCCAAATTCCAGCCTTGGTCAGATCCAGGCCTGGCTTTTGAGGCCATTGTAAAAGTAGTGGTTGCAATATCTCTGTCACTCTGCCTATCAAATACACAAAAATAAAGAAATAAGCTTTCAAAAGACAACAACACACGTGCTGTTCCTAGAGAGGTGCGCTTCCTTTTAATAACTATGCATGTTTTGAGGATGTGTATCTGACCTTTTAACTCATGAGGGGTGTATTTCATTTTACCTTTTTGTTGTTAAAGTTGAGAAAACAATAGGTAGACTGTACTGTATATTATCAAAACATTTTAGGGTTTTCTTTGATAAAAGTAGTGATAGTTTTGAGATTCTTCGAAATCATTAAAGTTTCACAACACAATATCCTGGGAATATCTTCCTAAGTAGCATCATAAATGTGGAATTATTATTAAAATAATAACTTACTTGGTCACGAAAAGTATATGGAAATTAAGTAGTTACCAGATTAATAGGATATTAAAATTAAACTATTTAGACAACTGAACTTAGAGCCCAGGAAAATGAGTACTGTCACAATTATAATTCCTCAAAATATAAAATTTATTCTTCTAAAGTTCTTAATCTGAATAGCATGAATGATTATCATGAATTTTTTAGATTACTAGAACAATTATGTAAATGGCCCATTTAAATGAAGAATTAATTATCATTAATTCATTAAGGTTATGTGTATCACACACATATGATTTTATAGCCACAGTGCATGTGGATTGTTCAGAGTGACGTAAAGACACTGTTAAGATAAACGGAAATACTGATGACTTCTTATGATTCTAAACAAAATACCTCTTTTTTCCTAGAGACCAGAAACTAATTTTATCATAAGTAATTACATATGTTGCTTACAATCCACAGTCCTTCGTTGTAACATATGTAAAGTTGAAGCATGTGCAGCACTAAACTCAGTATATTATAAAACAGAAGACTAGCACAATGTGCATCTGGTAGTTTCCATAAAAGTGGAATGAGTCAATTGGTTCAATTTCAGAGAAGGACAAGATCATAAAGTAAATGCCTTTGAAAAGGTTTCTGGTCCACGTGACAAGGGTAACATATCTGAATATTGTATCTATAATTTGTGAAAATAAAAATGATGCCACATAATTTTAGCTTATTTCATGACTTCTGTATAGTATTTCATGACTAATATTTTGCAATGATTTTGAAATTATCTTCATAGAACTTATGACTGCTTATGAAGAACCATATGATTGTAAAAATATGAGGAAATCAGTGCGGAGCAGGACACTTCAGGAGGGGCTAAGGGAAATCCCAGAGTCTATGGAATTGTATCGTAAGATAATGTTTAAATTAATTAACAAACTAATTAATCAATTATTTAAAAAACGAGAAAGTGAATTTATTTTTACAATTTTTCTTTTGTATTATAACTGAACATTTCCTGTTGAAATAAATGTTTTATCAGAAAATCAATTCAAAGGGGAAGATTTTAGGCAAAAAAAAAAAAATGCAATAGGATATGAAAGAGTCTACTGCAAAACAGCCCATGAAAGTGTCATGCACAAGTGTGTGGCCATGCCAAACCCTAGTCTGATGAGACTAGAATAAATAGAATTTGAGCCTCAGAAGAATTAAATTGATTAAGATTAAGATGTTGTGGAAGAGTAGCCAGAGAAGGAATAGCACCCCCTTTTCAGGGATTCTCTACAAAGACCTGTTGTCAAGTATAAATAACAGAGCATCATGAGAACAAAAGCCAGACTTGATGGACGTGAACAGAGAATGGTGAAACATGAGATTGGGTGGCAAGCAGGATGATCAGGCTGATCTGTATGGGCAATGTGGCCTTGTCAAAAATTTTGGAATATATAATGTAACAGGAAATTGTAAGGGCCTTAAGTGTATTTTTGGCACATATAGATTTACAATTTGAAAATACTGCATGATCTAAATTAAATGAATTCTGATAGAAACACATGACTGTACCGAAAGTTAAAAGTCAATTTTGTGTATGGATGAGATATATTCTACAATGCAGGGAAAAGAACAGGAAGGAACTTTAACTTGCCATTTAACCAATTCATGTCCTTTCCCTGTTTCATTTTAAAACATTTTTAAAATTGCTATTGAATGTTCACTCTTGCTGATCCCCCAGCAAATGATCAGTATGCATCTGTTCAGATTGCCTTTCCAGACCTCACTAGACTGTGTGGCAGAATGTTTGGCTTGCTGTTTGCTTGTTTGTTGTTTGTTTTTCCTCAGGAGCTCCTGGCCTAACATCTACTGACATGTGATTGACATTCCTGTGCTGTAAACATCTCATTTGACTCCGGCTAGGAAGCCGTGAGCATAGTGGCAGCTTGTTGAAATTCCAGCATCCCTTAGGTCCATAAATATTATCAGTATCTTTGAGAGTCAACTCTCAAAAATACCCCTAAACTCCCAACTTTGCTAGTTGAGAAATGAGGAAACATCTGGACCATCCGGATCATGTGCAGTGCGCGGGAAGCAGTTTCTGCCACCTCAGAATCCTAGATGTTGCCTTTGCCTTCCCTCGTATGCGTTCTACGGAATGTGCAACAAAGACAAAAGGGATTTTCCGTTTGGTGACTTGCTTCAGTGTTCCTCTTACCATCTGGAAGTTTACCACATCCACAGAAGTACCACCAGAATCGTCAAAACCAAAAGGATGCACACATATCCCTGAGCTTTCCACTAAAGAGAGCCAGAAGTAAGACACTGAAGTTGGATCCTCACTGTTACTGTGTTTCTCACTAGTTTGTAGTTGTGACTGGAGCACACAGTTAATGTGAAAGTGTTTTAAATAGTTTAGAAAGAGTCTTAATGCTTTCATGTATATAAGCTGAACAGATTTCATGTATTTTGCAATACAGAAATAGATGCTATTTAGCATCTACATATGTATATACATACATATAGATGTGCACATGTATTCATATCCATAGTGCTATCTTGTTGCATGCATTCATTTAGAATATTTTCACTCCATTTATAGAATGTAGTTCAAATTCCTTTTATTCCCCATTTCTGTCTCTTCTATCCAATCTTTTTCTGTGACTGTTTTCTTCAGTTATTTTTTATGATGCAGTTCTTTAGGCTCAGGGGTTTCCCCTTCCACACTACCCCACAGCTGTTTCTACACTGTTCTCCCCTACACTATAACAGCAGTCACAAGTCCATCATTCTACAATTAAGCATATCCTCATGCTGTAAGTATAGAAAATGCCAGAAAGTCCAGCATTCTACTGTCAAGACATTTTTAAACAGTTTCGTTGGATGTCTATCTTTTATTCAGAAGATGCATACTGCAATGTTTCTTCACTCATACTACACTTGCCACTATTACACAGATCCTCTAGATAAATAAATGTATATACCTAATCTTGATTTAAAACATTTCTTTAGACCACAACTGGCCTAGAAAACCACAAAGAGAACAAATAACTACAACAGACTTACTAATCACTATTGCTTCAATAGGAAAATACCTATAATTTATTTTTCAAACTGTACTTGAAATATTTTATTTAAAAGACCAATACATATTTAATAATATTTTTAAATATGCATACATACAGATTTTAAATAAAATCTACTTTTATCCCTATGGATTACAATGTTTAGATTACATTAAAATGCACTTCATTTATTTTGATGCCCTCCTAGTCACTGATATTTAAGTAATATACTATGCTTTGAGTGGTCAGATATTTTCAAGCTTACCACATGTTAAATTTACATGACGAAAGATTTGTCTTTAAATGCAAATTTGGAAATATCGTGAAAGCTACTGCTTTCTTAAAATGGATTTACACAGATCACAATTAAACATAATGTATAATGAACAAAATTTTCTTTAGGAGGTTTTAAAAAATCTGTTCTTACTGATTGTGATTGAAATCTGTAGTCAGCTGCAAGCCACTGATGACCATATGGCTAAGGATATATGATTGGTCTATGAGTCAACTTCTCATCCATGTTAAAAAAAATGCCTTGTTTCACAATTATACTTCAGGAACAACTCAATTACCACTTTTTTTCAGAATCAAGAGAATGATGTTCTGAATATTTTGGGTTATTTGCAATAGCTGCCTCTCAACCTCATGACGATACATCATTCGTATACATTTCATCATAGAAAATCTAAAATGTATAAATTCTAAGTTTATATTACTGTATTTTAATAACTCATTATTTATAGAAATTATTCCACCTAACATCTTACATTAAAATCATTCATTCAAACAGCTACATTTTGTTTTCAATTTGTTGAATGAATTCTTTATCTAGAGGATAATTAAGCCATTGATTACAGCATAAATTTAAAAATATGCTATCACAGAAATTTTAAAAAATTTACTAAGTTAATATGCTTCAGATTTTAGTGAACATCTATTACTGTTATAGAAAGAATACTGAAATTTACATTTATTACAAAAGGTCTTTCATACAAGAAAACTAAATGCCAGAGAAGATAAAAGATAGAAATTGATGGTAGAGAATTTACCACTGTCCATTTACACAGCTCCATAATTATTTTTATTTATGCTAATTAAGAAATATGCTGACAAAATAGTTTTTGATGAGACAAATATTGAACTTAGGTAATTAAAATATGTATAGCAATTTAACACCCAATGTCTATCATTTTTATCTAATTCTTTTTAATCTAATTACCTTGGATCTTTACATTTCAGTGGCAGTATTCTTGAACTTAATTTGCTTATTGTAGATGTGTGATTCCATTTGAAACATCTTGTTGATGAATTGCTTTTTATTCTTGAGTTTTGTTTCCTTTTTAACACAGGAATAGAATTTCCCAAAATAATTTAGAATCAAATTGCTCTAACATGATACACACTGACATGATAGACAAGACAGAGTCAGTTTGTCATCTCTTCTCAATTCTCCCTGTCCTATGTGGGTACCTCCCATTCACACCAAGACTTTTGTCCAAGTGGCATTGGGTTATGATGCAACTTAAAAGAATCTCTGAGGGAGAAATCTTACAGTCTAAAGCATATACACAGAAGTAAATGAGACGTTCTATTTTTTATCATATACATAGTGATGGACTCAGTGTGCACTATTTTTTATATATGACTCTAACTTTTTCAACAGCTAGTTATCAAGTAATCTTCCCCTGTCGAAGTAAACACTCTCATTTTGATTTGTCAGGCGCAGAATTTAATACCAAATGAATTAGTCATGTACAATTTGTCAATAACTTGGCTTCACTGGTCAGAACATAAAGAAATATTTCAAAAAAATCTGTGGGAAATGGAATTATAGGTTAACTTACTTAGGTGCAACGTATTTTGAAACTAAGTCATAGTTTTTTGTTAATTCACATTTCTCAAAACTTGTTTTATTCACTATATCAATATACATTAAAAGCAATATCCAATTGCAATCTACCTTATGTAATAATAATCACAACACAGGAGTCAGAAGGAAGGAGGATGAGGAAAATGAGAGTTGCTTCTCACCCAATTGCTTTACCTGAGTAGGTAGGAAAATGAGAACTTGTTTTATTGTCACTCAAGATTCTGCTTATAGCAAAGGTGAGTGGCTCTCCTTATGTTTGCTAGTTTAACTGTGAAGAAATTAGTCTTGGAACTGCTCAGGAGAAACAAAATAGAAATCTAAACCCTAGAACTCAGGTTTTGAGTTGAAAAGCTAAATCCTTGTCTTTTAGAGGACTCTCTGTCTTGTTTATTCAAGAGCCTTTTGATAAGACAATCCATGAACTGATAATGTTTTAACATATTGATTATTCAATACCATGTCAATTAATTCCATAATGTTGTAAACTGTTGTTGATGTGCTGGGGCTTTCAATTGATTGGGATGATATTCTGCCAGCTCTACTTTCAGACCGGAGATGGTCTCTCCAAGAAACTATTGAATTTATCTGGACAATAAGATGCTGGACTCTATGGTTGGTATATGTTTGCAACGAAAGAATCTTGACTTAATTTGAATTGTAATACTGCAACAAGGTGGAGGAATCCACCATGGGGGGAGGGCGCAGGGAGGGGTTGGGTGAATCCCAGAGCCTATGAAACTGTGCCACATAATGCAACATAATTAATAAAAAAAAAGAATGTGATGATTATTTAGACACAGAAAAGACAATATTTAGAAAAATGAAAGAAAAGTGGTCAGATAATTTTAAGACTTTCATGTAATTATAAATATAGAAAGAGTTTGAATTGAATATATGTAGTTTCCATTTTATGTATAGAGGTCATAAAAGATGTTCATAGCAACAATATAAAACCGCCATTCTGTAGTGTTTATTCTATTTATAACAATATGTTTAAGATAAAAGACAGTAGGGTATTTAATATACTAAATAGAATGTTTAGAGAACACCAGGAATGACGAAGGATTGAGTCAATCTCTCTCTCTCCTCTCTCTATCTTTCTCTCTCTCTCTTCTCTCATTTCCCCCCTGTCCCTTCCTCCCTCTCTGTCTCTTTGTCCATCTTAGAACCCAACTCAATGACAGAAGGCTGGTAACAGCGCTCTCATTTCTGCAGAGGTCATCACTTAACACACCACAGCACAGAAATGTAATAGGATCAATGACAACTGCAGACAGAAAGCTGTGTAACATGGATTTGTCCAAGTCCTTTTTGTTACTCTGATTAAGAGTAAAACGTAAGAGAGGACATAAAGCTGAACCTTGAAAAGCGGCAAGACCAAGTTAGTAATACAAAATTAATCAAGATTTGCTCTACAAATATTCTAGCTGAAACTTGTTCCTGGATGCCTACTCCGACCAGGAGGAAGGAACAGAATCTAAACCTTAAAATCTGAGATAATGCCGAAGTCTTCAATCAAAATGTTCAGCCAAAATCTACTTTGGGTTGGTCTCGCACAGTTCTACCCAAAATAGACACCAAATAGAATTTTCCTTAACCAAGATCAAGGAAGGAGCAAACAAAGAAATAAAACACTGTCAGGGAATACCCCACAAAGACATGAGCAGACCCTAAAAGATAAACAAAAACTTGAATATTAAATGCAATAAGAAATTTGAATTTCAGAAGAAAATTACTATAGAAATCAAAGTAAATGTATTTTCAAAAGAATTCATGTTAGTATTTTCTAAATTGAGATATTAAAATATTTGAAAACATGAAAAGATTATATAAACGGACATGACCATATAATGAAACATAGCACAGCTTCTAAAACTGTGTGAGAAGTGACCACAAATGATGTTTCAAATCAGTGTAAAAATAAGATGCCGTTGAACTAGACTGGACAGTAAGATGCTGGACTCTATGTTTGGTATATGCTTGCAGTGAGGGAATCTCAACTGAACTTAACCTGTGGTCATGTAACAGAGTGGAGCAATCCACCATTGGGGGAGGGTGTGGGGAGGGGTGAGGGAAATCCCAGTACCTATGAAACTAATACAATGTAATTAATGAATAATAAAAAAAATTTTAAAATACAATGCACAATAATGGTACTAAAACATCTATTAAAACATAAAATGATAATAGATGTTATTCCTATGTAGTGCACTTTGAGCCTACCTTCTATTTACTTTTTATAATGATTTCCTGTCTTTTTAAACTTCTCTTACAATCAGTAATAAATCATTCTTTTCAGAAATATTTTTTCAAGGGTGGTTTTAATGGAAGCAGTCTAGCAGAAAGGACTGGGGGGAGGGCAGTGAGTGGAAATAAAATGATAGGCCATGTTGGGATTAACAGTTTGTAATTAAAGGATAACAAGGAGGAGAGTTCCTTACCTCAATTCTGAAAATAGGAAAGAAGAAAACAAGCATTACCGGGCCCCGGCGGCGTGGCCTAGCAGCTAAAGTCCTCGCCTTGAACGCACCGGGATCCCATATGGGTGCCGGTTCTAATCCCAGAAGCTCCACTTCCCATCCAGCTCCCTGCTTGTGGCCTGGAAAAGCAGTCGAGGACGGCCCAAAGCTTTGGGACCCTGCATCCGCGTGGGAGACCCGGAAGAGGTTCCAGGTTCCCGGCTTTGGATCGGCGCGCACCGGCCCCGTTGCAGCTCACTTGGGGAGTGAATCATTGGACGGAAGATCTTCCTCTCTGTCTCTCCTCCTCTCTGTATATCTGACTTTGTAATAAAATGAGTAAATCTTTAAAAAAAAAAAAAAAAGAAAGAAAACAAGCATTACCTAATCAGGGCACTGGAAGAACACGGGCATTGGGAACAAGCATGAAACTATAAAACAATCTTAATGTTTTGCTTCTGAGTGCCTCAGGAAATTCACTCCTCTGAGACCATCTTGTTTCTGTCCAGGATAAAAGCCGGGCAGGCCTCACACCTGTTCCTGCTTAGTTAGCAACACTCCCTTGCTCATATTAGTGCTGATGCAGCTCCCACTCAGTAATTAATGTACCTAAACAGGTTTAATAATCAGAATTTCTGTATTAATTTGAAGTTAACTAGGCTAGTTTCCCCTCATACAAAAGCTAACAACTTCAGGACCTGGGAAATGTGAAAGGTAATGAAAAGAATTCTTCAATAACAATCTTAGGTTTGCACCTCCAATGAAAAGGTAATACAATATTTACCTAGCTCTCACTTCTGGTCCAGACTCTCCCTTCAAACTCCTTTCATATTATCTCTTCTTCTTCGTCTACTATTCTACATAAAACCTAAACTTTGAACTACCCATTTGGAGTTCTACGAACTACCACCAAAATCAACCAAGCTGCCATCCACAGCCTTTTATTTTCCCAAAAGTATTAGCCTATCTGGTTTCCAAGTTTTCAAACTTCAACAATAATCTATCAAGTTCTCCAAGGTCTTTTTAAAATCTTCATCACTATACATGAAATAAGTTTAAACCACAATCCCTGAACAGCAAATCTTTTACTTGACTTGGAAGTATTTATCCTCAAGCGCTAGCAGAGCCAAAGGTTGCAACACTAGCTTTTGGAAATTTTCATTGTAAGTGCTGAGAGGTGGATGAGAATTTCATTTAATTTACTATTACTGAGCTGTGTAAAGATTATGGGATGGGATGATATGGGAAATGTGAATTTGGGCTATATGTCCTTTACCCACCAGAAACAGCTGTATTAACCGGATTTATGCCTTCTGCCGTCCAGCACAGGACCACTAACATTTCAGGTTCTCATGATTATCCTGTTTTCCAAGAAGCAGCATCTCATTTTAGTTTTCACAGACCTTCTTGTCTGACCATTCCAGTCTTAAAGTCACAGTCATAATTCAATTATCTCACCTTTCTTGAAAGACAATGCAACGAAGGTTTGGTGTTTCCTCAGACGATGCTAAGAGTTTGTCAGGGCAACTCAGCAACATGTATGATGAATGCAACTCAGCATTTAGGGGGGACTTTCACTAGTAAGAAACAGGAAACAGGATCTGCATGAATGAATCAAACCAATATTTGGGTTAATGGGAGAATCTGGAATGCACTGTATTATATTTGCTTTTCTTCCTCCCCCACCTGATTTCCTTGCCTTGCCATGTTTTCTTCACTTGAATAATATTTTTCAGTAAAATATTAACATGACAATTGGCCTAGGCATCCATTTCATAGGGACCGTAGAAAACGCACTTTTTTAAAAAGTGATTTATAAAAAAGAACTTGTTGTGCCCCACGCGGTGGCCTAGCGGCTAAAGTCCTCATCTTGCATCTGCCAGGATCCCATATGGGCACCGGTTCTAATCCTGTCAGCCTTGCTTCCCATCCAGCTCCCCGCCTGTGGCCTGGGAAAGCAATCAAGAACAGTCCAAAGCCTTGGCACCTTGCACCCATGAGGGAGACCCAGAAGAGGTTCCTGGCTCCTGGCTTTGCATTGGCTCAGCTCTGGCCATGCGGCAGTCTGGGGAGTGAATCATTGGACGGAAGATCTTCCTCTGTCTCTCATTCTCTCTGTGTATCTGATTTTCCAATACAAATAAAAGAAGAACTTGTATTTTTGCAAAAATGAATTGTATACAGTTATTCTGTAAAATGGATTATGGATGGTCAAAACATGGCAAGCACCAATGACATGATTTAATAGCTATTAATACCCTCCAGATAGAACTGTCATTCTAGGGAACACCTGCTGAACTCATTGTCTGTTTCAGATCTAAAATTTTATGATTCTCCACTTTATATGTAGACCTATTAAATTCAGAGTTACTATAAATCTACTCATTGAATCTATGAACATCCCAAGGGTTATGATTCTGACTTTGAAGAGGAAGATATTAAGCAGCAATAAAATTAATAACTTTTTGCACAAAGATATGTGTCCTGCAAGAATCATCCACAATGACTCTCATTTATTTTGACCTCATATCACCAGGGCATGGAACCAGTAGCAGCTCAATGTCAGAAAGATGAACTGACTCAGAGGAAACAAGCGCTAACATTGGCATCTGAGTTGTGTGCCTTGAAACATCATCTCAGCTTGCACCTGGCATACTGGCTCTATTTGCTGACACAAAACTGGAAGCTGCCATACAACATCCTCTGTCTAAATCTTGAAGGATGAAGTTTCAATACAGAATATGGTGCAACCAGGCTCAGGTTCAATTTATGAAGGATGAGAATCACAGCATTTACACAAAATTACATCTAAGATCTTTGATAACAACTAAAATTTCTGTGTCAGAAAATTCAGTTTCTATTTAAGTTGCAATCATGTCTCAATAAGCCAAAAAAAAAAAACCTTCTTAATTACTAATACAGCACAAGCACAATAAAACATTTAGGTGTTATTTTTGTCACCAAATATCAAATTTGGTATAGTTACCATAGGGATAGATAATACATGTACATTGCTTTTGTTTTACCAGTAATTCTTCTAAGTTATTTGTCCGTGTAATTTACTATTCTTATGTAGTAGCCAGTCTTTAAGATGGTCGTCAATGATACTTGTTTCCTGTTACCTTTGCTGTGCAGTACTACCCCACATTATATTAGGTTATTCTGGTTGACGAGTTACATAAAGAAAATGAAGGTATCTCACATCTGTGATAACATTATTTTAAAGTCTCAGGATTCCACTTTTGGATCTGTTTCTTTCTCTCTTGGTCTCTCTGCTCTATCTATCTACTGACCTACCTCCCTATCAACTGTCCACCACCTATGATTCTACCACCTATTCATCTTCTATCTTTATCTATGAAGACCAGAAATGTAACGAGAGTTGCATTATGTGAACAGCCCTGTGGTGAAGCATACAAGGGAAGGAACTGAAGCCTTTAGTCTATAACTGAATAGCACGAGACTTCCCAACAATTACGTGCACTGTAAATTGGTTCTCCAGCCCTGGTTGAGTCATGATACAATTGTATACTGTGTTGACTGTGCCGTAACTTTGTGAACAATCCTGAGCCAAGAGTACCCAGTTAATGTATCCTAACCCAGTTAATGTCAGGAATTATGTAAAATGGTGCATTTTTATATTTTAGCAGTTGAATTTCTGAATAAATTTTGAGGTAACAGTGCTGAAAGACAGTACAGAGATGTTTTCCAAATCAACTTCCCCAGCATCTTTGTTGTATGTAGATAACAATGCATGTGTGTCTAAGTCATGTGAGTGTCTTTTTCATTCTGTTGATCACTATTTCCCAGTACTTGTCAATGTCTAGTATTGGAATTTTGAACATCCTTAATATGGTAGGGTAAATTCTCCAACTCAATTTTTTGTCAAGGTTTTAAAATTTTATTTTTCCAGATCATTAACATTTAAATAAAATTGTATGATCAGCTGGTTAATTTCAACAACAACGAAAAACTTCTGGAAATTTTATTGGGATTACATTGAATCCATAGACTAATTTGTGAGAAATCAGATTATCTTAATAACACTGAGATTATTAATTTTCCATTTATTAAGGTATTTTTCATTTTTACATCTCCCTGTATGTGTGGCAATGTAGAAATTACACACATTTTCTGAAATGTATCCCTGGGTAACATTTTTAGAAGTATTTACCTGAAAAGAAGAGTTACATAGAGAGAGGAAGAGATGGAGAGAGGTCTTTCATCTGTTGGTGAACTCCACAAATGGTTACAATAGCCAAGCTTAGGCTGGGTCAAAACCAGTAGCCAGGAATTTCAGCTAGGTCCCTGACACGGATGGCAAGGATCCAACTATTCAAATGTCAGTGTAGCTGGCTGCAGCCTAACCTACTACTCCACAATGCTGGTAACCTTGGATAATCTTTATAAGATATTTATCAGTAGGGTGCTCAAGTTTTGTACTGCATGATTTACTATAACTGTCTATAGTTCATATGATTTAATATGATTTAAATATTAACATGTTGAGAAGAATTTATACATCACTAACGGAAAGTGAACCTGTTCAAGTTTTAATTAGTAAACCACAGACTCATAAATATAAACTGCAGCATGTACTACAGTCTTCAAAATTCATCTATCAACCTATTCTGAAATTATTTTAAGTACAATGTATAATTTGTAATACATCTAATGTATCATGGATTCATCAACTCTTCTTTTCTTTAAAAATATTGAGATCTAATAAGAAAAGCTATTTACTTATTCATTATGAATGCTTTTTCGAGATTTATTTTTATTGCAAACTCAGATATATAGAGAGGAGGAGAGACAGAAAAGAAGATCTTCCGTCCATTGGCTCACTGCCCAAGCAGCTACAATGGCCAGAACTGAGCCAATCCAAAGCCAGGAGGCTGGAGCTTCATCCAGGTATCCCACATGGGTGCAGGGTCTGAAGGCTTTGGGCCATCTTCGACTGCTCTCCCAGGCTACAAGCAGGGAGTTGCATGGCAAGTAGGGATGCTGAGTTTAGAAACGGTGCCCATGTGGGATCCTGGCACATGCAAGAAAAGAATTTCAGCTACTAGGCTATCGCTCTGGGCCCAAATGTGTTCTATAATAAGAATTCTTTGCCAATCTGGGAATTGTTGTCAACCCAATAACTTGAAAATTACATAATTCACTAATGTGTAGTGAGATGTTAAGGAATTCATCCTTCTACTAGACAATTATCAATGGAAATAGAAGGAATTGCATCAATAATAGAATTAGGGAGTTGCCAAATTGTCATTTGTTATAAACTAATAATCATCACACTGATAGATGGCTGTTTACTGACAGTAGTACATAATACTGCTAAAATGCCAGAGGTATTTCTGTCCACAGAAGCATATAAATAAATGAAATGATCCAAAATAAAAACACTTAGTGACCAAAATCAGTATTTTCCTTTGGCAAATAAAAGTGAAACACGTTTATCTTAATGGCCCCTTCACTTTTATGTTTTCCTTTGCTGTGTGTTAGTTCACAAAACTTCTCAAGGGGGTGATTCCTTGGGGTAACAGGCTGGGGTCCCATATGGACACAGTTCAAAATTTAGCTGCTCCACTTCCCAGCCAGCTTCCTGGTGATGTTCCTGGGAAAGCAGTGGAGGATGGTCCAAGTGCTTCAGATCTTTGCAGCCACATGGGAGACTCAGAAGTAAATTGGTCAAGTTTTGGCCATTGCAGACATTTGGAGAGTAAACCAGTGGATGGAAGATCTCTGTAACTCTAACTTTAAATTAACAGTTAAATCTTTAAAATAAAGCAAAAGCTACCAATGACTTCTTGAAAACACATATGAATAGGCCATCTACAACTGATCATGTCGATTCAAAGCACAGGGGTATTTTCACAAGCCTCCCAAGTTACAAACACTAGCTAAAGAATGTTGTCATTTTGTTTAGATCGTACATTATCTTGAGTGTTAAGAACAGATGCAAAAATTACCATAGTTATACCTTCATGTTTTAGGGTACAGTCTGAGATACCTTGTCACAGGTATGTTAACTGTTTTTGTTAACAAATGGAGGAGCCTGATTGTTTTTACTGCGCGATTTCAAAAGAGTACCATTTTACCCATCTTAGCTACCTGATTTAACTTTCAATTTCACACTTTATTACCTTTATTTTTGCTGTTTTCCTCACAGTTATTTTTGCTATGCATTGCTGTTATCTTTAATTTTGTAAGGCAATATTTACCTCAAGCAGCTTTTCTTACTGATTTAGTCAATGTATTCTACTCCAATCAATCCAATAAAATGCAATAAGGAGAAGCAGAAAGAAAAGAATCCATATAGACATCAAAACTTAGTCCCCATAATCTGTGATTATTATCTTAAACACATGAGAACAATGTAGGGCTCCTCACTTTCAATGTCAAAGTACACTTTTTATTAGATAAGTATGAGAGAATATTAGATGTTGGTTAAGGCATAAGTTATAAAAACCCAAACTAACAACAGAAGAAAAATAACTGTTGAGGACATTTCCAACTAGTTAATACTTTTGCTCTTAACTAAATGACCTGTGTTATGTTCCCACCAACACATCACAAAGTGTTATCAGGATTCCAAAATCACAAATACTAATGTGTAGGAAGTTTAGTTTTGCCACAGAATTGTTAGTAAAGAATGACATTGCCAGAGGTTATCGCAATAGGCCTATATTACTCACTATTGTGCTTTCAACTGAGCCTCCCAAAGAATAATTTCACTGTTAAGACTGTACTTTTCACAAACACATTTTCCCTCTTGCATAAATTCCGAGATGTAATAGCATATATCCTAGTATCCTAATAGCCTTCCCTTATGTACAGTAAAAATTAAGTCTTGTGTTAATCATATTGCAAATACTTAACAGACATTGAGTTGGCTACAATATCCTATTTAATTTGCATAGCACTTCAAAAAAAATTAACTCAATAGAAGCGTAATATGCCATCCATTCAGAGTACACTTAGAAGGATAGTAGAAAGTTTAGGAAATTGGAGAGGTTGAAAGAAACCACTGTGATGAAAATGAGTCTCTGCAGGGATAAAACTTTTCCCTTTTGTATATGTGGAGAGTGAGGACAACAGCAAGAAACATCCACTGAGTGTCAACCATGGTAGCAGAGTGCTTACTGTCTGCTAGGTAAAATGCTAAGACATAAATTATGACAAAAGCAGACATCCTCTGGATTCCATGGTGCCAGATCCTTATAAATCCCTGAAGTACTCTTATTAGATAATCACAGAAGTAAATATTTCAAGAACTAAGTAATTTCCCAATTTATCTACATAGTTTTAATAATGTGCATATTATCCCCCAAATAGTTTTTAATGTTTCTAAAATGTCAGCTAATTTTTTTTAAAACAGGAATTTTTCTATTCTAGTTTAAGATAACATATAATATGCCTGCAAACTTATATTTTTTAAATTCTATTTATAACAGAAAAATAAAAGTCCTAAATTAGGAATAGTATTGACTGTCCCCTTAAGATCTGTTCTTGACTCCCATTATTATAAACATCACACCGCCTTAGTATTCCCCAGCCAGTCGTTAGTTCTTATTGCTGTGACACTGCCTTTATGTTTACCACAACTCAAAACCAGAAGATTATTCACCTACTCAGAAAAAGTTGTTTGAGGAAAGCTATAGAGATCTTACTGATAGAATTATTATTCCTAGATTAATTTTGGCTATGCATGTTGTGTGCAGATACAGTGCTGAAAAACTTCGACTACTATCCTTCCTCATGATACTCAAACATTTCAATTCCACAGTTTATAAAATATTAACTTCTATCGTGTAGCTACTCTTTGTTCTTCCTGTTTTTTCTGCAAAGTATACATATAGAAAAGTTCCCTTTAGACAAATCATCATTAGAAAAATGAATTGGTTGTCACACCAGTTGTGTAAATTATTGTTGTTCTAATCTCTTTTGTAACCTTGTATGTGTCCACACTATTAAAGGATTGAAATTGTGTAACTTGGAGGGACAATTTGATGAGGATATATTAACTAAATAGAAAGTAAATCTTTAAAACAGCCTTATAACTTAGTCCTCTAGGCTTATACCTGTAGTTTCTGGAAAATAAGATAATCTCTTCTTTTTCATAGTAATGCATTCAGGCTACATTTATCCTCTCAGAGGAGTTACAAGGTTTTCTTTGTTTTTCTTTTTAGAACATTTACTATCTTAGAAGGCTTAACGTTGACATTATATCTATAAGGAGGAGAATTCTTCAAAGACTTCTTAAAAAACAGATGTGATACACATCCAAACTCTAAGTTCTAGCTTTTATGTAGGACATGAGAGCTCACTGGAGATACAAGATTATAAGCGATAAATACAAGACATTGTGTCTTGAATAATTCTTTTAGTATCTGTTAAACTCACAGAACAAAAACTTGAACAAGAAATTAAAATCAAAATACTATTCCTAAATCAGAAATTTTTATTATTTTCTGCCTAAGTGTATTTGAAAATATTTATATAATGTTGATATTAATGTTGGTATTAATTTTAACTCATGTGCTGACATAGAGAAACACAAATATTTCCTTTAGGCACTGAAGTTCTCACACCCTCATCATGTTCAAAATTGCATTGTAATGTATAGTCTGAAAATTTGATCCATTAGTTTGCTACACAAACTCGATTTGCATGTTCACTAGGTATAGCTCAAACACTTACACAATACAGAGCAATACTGCAAATAAAAAATGACAAGTAGGAGGTTCAGGCTATGTTTGGACAAATAATTAATTTTCTGTGCTTTGCATTTGATTTTTTTATTTAGTCTAAACACTTCATCCCTCCAAAGCCATTTTCCAAAAGCACAGAACAATGTTTCATGCCCCAGAAGAATTTTTTTTAGGACATTTCTGCTGTTAGAGCTATTCCACTAGACATACTAGTCATCAGAGAGGATACCACAGCAATACACTTGCTGGTCACTTCTCAGAATTCTGTAAGTCACTAAAGAGAAGTAAACATGATGGAGAGGAGCAATCAGGTCATTGTACATAGGGAAAACAATTACTGAACTCAGGATACTCTATATAGAGATACGGCATAAATTCATATTATGGAAAAAAAAAGGTTAAAACTAATAATGGCTCTCCAAAGTCAATCCTGTTTGCTGCAGAACGAAATTCCCCTTTGTAATGAAATCCCTGTCTAAATCTCTCATACCATGCACAGAAATTTAACCCATGAGTGATCAGGGCTTACCACACAGCTGGGTGCCCTGCAAAGACTTGCTGAAGCATAGCTGCTTCAATCAAACGCATTTGGCTTTTCCTCTAGGAATATTGCAAGGATTTAAAGAGTTTGAACAGCAATTATCAAGCTCACATATCATACACTTTAATTAAAAATACTTTCATTGTTCAGTAACAGCAGCTTGGCATGACATAAGAATTTCTGGCTTACTTTTTTATTATGATTGTTTACCATAAATTGAGTTATAGGTTGAGATTATTCAGCACTTTTAGAGTTGTATGCTATCTTAAACATGTGGCCACCTGAAAGCAACCAAGGAGCACTGGAGTTGTCCCAGTTTTAGTGGACCGTGACATCATTGAAGATAGCCTTCATTTTCAGTAGAAGATGGCATGTTTTAACTAGGACTCAATTTCATAATTTTTTGACAAGAAAAAAACTACCATGTTTCAATCATTCAAGATAGATTTAAAATTTCATTCATTTATGTAATTACTCTCATTTTGTTGAGTAAAAAATAGAAAGAAGTGGGAATGACCCTCCATGGTCTCCCATGTGGGTGACAGAGGACCAAACACTTGTGCTGTCCACTACCTTCCCAGCTGCACTAGCAGGAAGCTGGCTCAGGAGCCAAGCTGGCACAGCCATTTGGGATGCCAAAGTCACAAGCAGAGTATCATTCCAGTGCACTACAATATCCACCATGGATATTGACTATCTTACATATTTTTATTGCTTTGATCAAAGAATCAAAAGCAAAAGAGTTAGCCTAGACTCTAAAGGAAGTACGATGAATTTCAAAATTGAGTTTATTAGTTTCAGAATGCACAGGTTGTGCTGGTATTTTTTTAAATGAGTCATCTTGACTTACAGCATAGTTTCATATCTACTACTTTTCCCAGCTGTCATATTATAGAGCATTTAAAATTTCAAAATTAAAAGATCCCTATTTTTTTAGATCCATGATTAAAGTAAATGAGCTACTTTTTGCTTATAATGTTTTGCTCTAACTTGGAATTCCAGAAGTTGTTTGTTTTGTGAGTATAATCCTCTATAGAACATCTTTTGACCTTTCCAGCTGATGAGCAGCAGCTTGCTCATTCTCGGCTTCCAGGGAAAGTCGTGTATTCCAAGGGCCCTCGGTCCTGAGAGTTGGTGTCACTCCAAGACTGTGAGTCATGTGATGGGTTGCTGCATCAGTTACCAGATTCCCCAGCTTGGTTACCGTCACAGAAAGGGCCCTTCTATGTTTCACTGAAAGTCACTGTTACAGATCCAAATTAATCACTGCTTTTCTAACCCTTTACATAGTTTTGTAAGCATGCCATTTACTACATCAAATCCACGTGTGTGTGTGTGTGTGTGTGTGTGTGTGAATTTATGTTAATGACTAACTCAGTGCGTTGTTGTGAAGAGTGAATGTCGTGAATAGTAAGCAAGTAGGAGAGTCAATTTCTCGGCGATCAGCAAATATCGAAAAATTTGATATAAAACCCTAATGAATATATCTTATTTAGACAAATATGTGTGCTTTATATGCTGCAGTTTTGCTAGAATTTTAATTTAAAAATTTTCTGATACTAATAGCTTATTGAAAAATTGGTTTGTAGGGATCATTGCCAGTGTTGTCAGCATTTGATCTACATTGCCAACAGATAAACTGAAGAGGGGTTTATTCTTCTAAGTCATCAGTATTGTTCTGCTCTAATTAAACAATTTCTCTGTGTAGAACCATATTAATAACTTTTCCTTAAAAACTGCTTTTCTGATAAGTACTTAGGATTATTTTGTCTCATTATTTATGTATTTCCAATGGGAATCTTGGAATATAGTCCTCTGAGCATGTTTTCATGTCTATTAGCCATTGGAGTTTGTTGTTTTGAAAAGCATTGCTCATTTCCTTTGCCAATTTCTTCACAGGACTTTTTATTTCGCTGTCCTTGAGTTTCTGAAGCTTTTGGAAATCCTGGATGGTAATCCCCTATCAGCTGTGCAGTGTGCAAAGATTTTCCCCCATTCTGTTGGTGGCCTGTTTGTTGATCATTTCCTTTTGTCTACAGAAGCTTCTTCTTAGTTTGATGTAGATTTATTTATTTATTTATTTATTTATTTATTTATTTATTTATTTTGGTTTTGACTATCTGTGCTTTTGTTGACTTTTCTAAGAAGTCTTTACCAATGCCCATATCTTGCAGAATGCTTCCTGTTTTCCTCTAATAGTTTGATGGTTCCTGGTTCCGTTTAGAACAAGAGGTGAGAGGTGATTTTTGTGTAAGGTGAGAAGTAGGGGTCTTACCTTTTACTTTCACAGGCTGCTATCCAATTGTCCCAACAACATTTGTTGAAGAAGCTAAGGTGCTTAATATTGCTTAGAATATTCCAAGATGTGTTATCATGTCAGATTCTGAATCAGTACAGAGATACAATGTTCTAATTTCTATATTCATTGGAATGATCTTTGTGGCACCTTGACATGAATATGTAATTTGATGTACCTGCACTGCAAATTTTTTTCTCTTGAGTTTTTATCCAGCACAGAACATTATATCAAGCTAGGTAGAATAAAACATAACTTGCATACACAATTGCAAGATAGATGTAGTATAGGAGGTTCTAAACCAGCATAGTACTTCTTGAGGAAGATGATTAAGGTAAGAAAAGCTTTGAGTTATTGGTTTTTTACAATGGTACAATAAGTACAGAAGAGTTTTAGTCAAGCTTTGTAAAATAAGCCGACTCGTATGAAGATACTTCAAAATTTCTGGAAAATGAAATTAAAATATCAGTTTATTTTGCTGCAAAAAAATTTAATCCATTTCTGTGACTTTCAAGACCATAGAAAAAGGTGTTTCATGAAAAATTATGCATGTATTTTGAGCTGTATTACAACAAAACAAAATTTTTGCATTACATTTTCTCACAAACTTTTTCATGTGCCATAAGATATGCAGTTTATTCTGGTAGTTGTGAGAGTTAAGGCTTCTTTGATAAGTGTGACAAACTTCTTAGTTTCACTTTTTTTCATAAGGGAATAAATTTCAAACATAAGGTTGTAATAGATATATTGCTTACAAAGGAAATATGTGTGTAGGATGAACTTACTGAAATTTTACATTAAGCTTTGAGGTTAAAGCATTTGACTATATATGTCTTATATACACATATGATTTAAAGTGTATTCTAAGAAAAATACAATTTCAGGAATAAATTAGCATTAAAATTAAACTGAAAATACTTTTCTAATTCTTGAAATGCTTTGTAGCTGTGATTCGAATCTTAATATAGGTACTTAAGATGTGGACTTGCTGATTTAATAAAGATGTTGTTTTGAAAATATTCTAAAGCATAATCTTTATAAACAAAACAGTCATATTTGATAAGGCAATAGTGACACCCAGTGACTGATTTGATTAAACTAAACAAAGAAAAATACATTAGCAAATAAGAAACTGCAGATTTTTCAGCTTGTCTTAAATGTGCCGAAACTATATCCATCAAAGAAATCACCACCTCAAAATCCTGTTAATCATTAAGGGAATGAAAATATAATCATAGATTTGGAGACTATTTACAAAGCATGTATCTGCTAGTGGACACGTGACAAAAATCTACAAGGAATTCTTTAGAAGTTTTGTACATCACCAGAGCAATGCAGATTAAAACAACAGTAAGATGCTGTACACAATTTCAATGGCTATAATCCAAAAATCTCATAATTCCTAATACTGGAAATGATTCAGAGCAACAGGAAATCCCATGCATTGTTGCTGGGAATATAAAATGTCATAGCCATTTTGGAAAATGAGCAATTTCTTACAAAGCTAAACACAGATGTGACTTATGATTCATCTAGGACACTTCTAAGTATCGAGTTAAAAAATGAGAACTTATAAAACACAAAAAAGTTATAAGAAAATCTGGATATCAGTTTTATTCATAATTATTCCAAATTGGAAACAACAACAATGTTCTTTAATATATGAGTCAAGTAAACAAATCAGAATACAGTCATACAATAGAGTATTTTCCAGCTATTAAAGAATCAGCTATGAAGCAACAATAAAATGTGAAAGAAATTTAAATATGTTTCTAAGCAAGGGAAATAAGTCTGATAAAAAATGAACTTTAAATATTTATTAAATGGTACTCAAAAAGAATAAAACTAGCTATTGTAATGCTCAGTGGCTACCACAGGTTGGTGGGCAAGGGGAGAGGAGTAACTGGTGGACGGAGAGTTTCTAAGGCCAAGAGAGACTACTTAAATGACAAATACACAACATTACATTTGTAATATAAACTACAGACTTTGGTCAACAGTCATGTATTAACATTAGTATGATTGCAACCTTTTATCCACACTAACTAGTAACTATTTGTGCACAGGGAAAAGAGAATGAAATGATAATGCAAGAATTCTATATTCTTTTTTTTTTCTGTAAATATAAAACCTTCTAAAAACCAATATAATAATTTTTTTAAAAAGACAAACAACATTGTCATTTATTAGATCAATTACTGTCACTGGATTAATGATGGATCATCAAGATACTTTATGGCAAACTTTTGATTTATGAAAAATAAACAGTGAGAAACTGATGAATATGAAACTATGTGATTTTTAATTTGTAAAACTTAAGTAAATTTATGGATTCTCTTATGTTTTCAGAGTGGGAAGGATTACAAAATCATGTCATCTTTTCTATTACTGAACTAGTTGATGTTTACTAATGCAACTGAGATTATGATATTTTGACTTGTCACTTGTAAATTATAAAATCCAGTGGGCATAATATATTAGTTCCATCATGACAGACTTAAAAAAGACTGATCCTCAGTGCAACTAACAGAAAAAAATATAAAAGGCTACTCAATCACAAAAATAGACTATTTGGAATATTTGATAATAATTCACTCCGACAAGCAAGTGTTTGAACTATTTTTACTTTGTGACATTATTCAATTAATATCACATTCATAACAGAAGTTCTACTTATTTAGGAGAAATAAGTAAGCTATAACTTCCAGCTGGCTGGTCTCCATCTGATGTCCCGTGTTGCTTTTACTGCCTATTTCTAGGAAGGCTATTGACAAGTTAAAGCATCTTCAGGAGAGGCTGCACATATCTTAAAGGTGATTAAATACATCATGTAAAGGTTGAAGAAATCTGATGATAATTAAAAACCTTTATCTTCATAGTGGGGAAAAAATCCTTTAGACTTTCAGGGAAGGTACGAGCAGTTGGCAGAAATTAAGGGCAAGAAAATTTGATTCCCATCCTTTTCACTCAAGATAACAAATTTCTCATGCAGAATTTAATAGTATTAACAAAATCTTAATAAAACCTTCATAATAACTTAGAGATACGTTTTATTTTAGACTTAATCACTATTTTATGCAACATATGTTAGGGCAAATGTGATAAATACAGCAAGAGAAACAGGTTTTTTGCTGCTAGTTATCAATTATGAAAACTATAAACACATTATGCCAATATTTCTCTATAAGAGAGATTCAGGGGTGCATAGAACTCTTTTTTGTTTTTATAGCATTTAAAAATGGCTGGTTTTCTTCTCTTACCGCAAATTAGTATGTGTATATTGCCTCAACTTCGCGTGCACAAATGTTAAGAAAACTTTCAGAATCTTCACACATGAAATCTTTTTCACAACTCTGAATTAATTTCCATACTTTTTCTACATTCATGTGGACATATTAAACATATGCATATACAAGAATAGTTAATTCTTCTGATTAAGATGTGAATTACAGTTTAACTTTTTAAAAGATTTATTTATTTATTGGAAAGGCAAATCTACAGAGAGAAGGAGAGACAAAAAAATGGATTCTCCATCAACTGGCTCACTCCTCAAGTGGCCTAAACTCTGGGAGTTGTGCTGATTTGAAGCCAGGAGCCAGGAACCAGGAGCCTCCTGTGGCTCTCCCACACAGGTGCAGGGTCCCAAGGCTTTGGGCCATCATTCACTACCTTCCCAGGCTGCAAGCAGGAGCTGGACTGGAAGACGGGATACAAACCATTGCCCACATGAGATGTTGGCACAATGAGTAGGCAAGGATTTAGCCACTAGGTATCACGCCAGGCCCAACAATTATATATTTTAAATCTCTTGAAAAACACTTAACCATTCCCCACTATCAGAATATTTTCCAGCCTTTCTACTACTGGTGGATCTCCACAGTATCACAAGTTTTGGTTTCATATTGCAATCATGCTGCCTATTCGTGTGTCCATATATGTCATTAATACTTCTTCTATGGATATGTTTTAAGAATATTTTTAAAAGAAGAAATGGTGGAATTATATGTATTTTGTGTGTGTCTGTACATGTTACAAACAACTTTGTAAAAAGATTCTTGCACATTATGAACGAGAATAAAAAGCAGTTTTATTTCTACCTCAGTGTCTTCACAATTTCCATTCCGTTTAAATATTTGCTGCAGCAAATCCACCCTTAACTGAAAGAGGAAGGCATCATCAAATCTGTAAAGGACAAAGGAAGAATGATTTCAATTTTTCTCTTGATGATCCAGGACACTCATCCTTCCTACCTGCACACAGCAGAGCTACTGCCCCTCAGGCCTTCAGAATTCAAGATGTTGGGTATTTAGGCCTTTGGCTCCACTTGGGAGTGACAGTTAGCTCTCATGATTCCCAGACCTACTACCAGGCCTTTCTGGTTCTCCAACGTAAAAAACACCATGCTGTGGGATTCCTCAGCCTCCAGAAATGTATGAGGCAATCCTCATTTCCTAAACACACACACACACACACACACACACACACACACACACACACTGATTCTATTCGTCTAAAATAACTGATTAACATAAGTTTCAAGTCATATATCAATATTCTGAATTATGTTGTTGTATATTTGTTTCTTGATGTGTAGACTTATGACTTCTATGTGTTATTTTTACTTAATGATATTATCAAGAACATATGGAGTCAGATCGCTGGAAAAAAAGAGCCTCTTATCTTGGAAGGAAGTCAACCCTGATTCACTGATTAAGAAATAAGGAACAAAAGAGGACATGTAGTAATAAAATGGAAAAGAATCTGCAAGTTACAAATGGAAAAAAGCCTTGTTCTGTCCAACACAGCTGGATAAAGATGAGAGCAAATAAAAAGCATTGCCTCAGTCAGTGATGTTTCACAAGAAATTCAAAAACAAGCACAAATATCAAGATCGATCAAGTGGAGGAACAAGCAAAATTGTGTATACTAAATCCTTGGTATATGAATGCATGTGATGTAGAAAATACTAAAAAGAAGGTAATTAATTGAAATTCCCATAAAACAAATTTATTTAAAAAACAATATAAAATACTAGAAATTTTATCTCTTAAGGGAAGATTAAATTAATCTGGATGTTTTTCTCTAGATATAAGTGCTTGAGAGAGATTGGATAACGGTTTATAGTGCATGAAATTTTATTCAGAAAGAATGATGAGTGATTTACTTCTAAAAAGAATGGAGAACAAAGGGTAAAGAATTTATATTCAGTCTATGTGCTAATGATTGCATTCAAGAGAAACATTGATATGGAGCTAGGGCATTGAACTCAGCTAGCTAATCCTCCATCTCCAAGTGCTGGCATCCCACTCTGGTTAACCTCCTGGTTGTTCCACTTCCCATCCAGGTACCTGCTTGTAGCCTGGGAAAGCAGTGGAGGATGGTGCAGTGCCTTGGTATCCTGCACCTGTGTGAGAGACACAAAAGAAGCTTCTGGCTCCTGCTGTCAGATCAGCTCAGCTCTGGCTGTTGCAGCCATTTGGGGATGAAAAAAGAGATGGAAGATATTCCCATTTAAAAAAAAACATAGCTTCATATGCTATGGAATTTCTCCTCCTCCACCCTAGATTCCTGTCCCCACTGATTTCCCCTAAATTATTACGATAGTATAGTCCTTCACAAACAGTTAAAAGTCCATCATTCTGCAATTGAAGTGTATCCTGACATTGTAGCTATGGACATTGGTAAAGAGTCCAACATCCCATTTTCAAGATATAAGTTTCATTAGGAGTCCATCTTTGATTTGGAAGTGGATATGCATATTTCATTGTATCTTCATATTTCAATATTTCTCTTCATCTGTGCTTCTCTCTGCAAATTCTGTTTTTCCAATAAAAAATAAATAAACATTTAAAAAAAGAAGAAAAGAAAAACCTTGTGAGGACTGAGTGCCTCGAACATCAGCTCTGACGATTGACCTCATCATTTTAGACTTTGTGGCATTTTAAATATCTGCTTCCCCTAGGTCTTGGTCTCCTTAAGGTTCATCCCAATCTGCTGTAAACTTGCAACCCAGTTCCTGCCAATCCACTATAAACTCATGGCACTGCACATGACAGTCCTATCCACCAACCTCTCATGGCCCCTTGTTCCCAAAGCCCGCCTCCTGGACATAGAGGCACACTTGCATTCATGTCTGCTCTCTTAGCTTTCAGCTGTCTTGGCTCTTGGCTCTTCTGACTCTAAGCTCTCTGCTCTTTCTCTCTTCCTACCTTGGATCCCTCGCCTGTCACTATGTCTGGAGACCTCTCTCTTCTGTGTCTCTGCTCTTTGCCTTCTCTTTCTTGGCATCTGCGTCAGGTCAAGGCACCCACCCGTATGGGAGACCTGTGGTGGGAGACCTGTGGTGGGCTAAATAACATCACCAACCGCCCACCGGCACTCACAAAAACTGGGGCTAGGGTGCATATCTGGCTGAGCTAAGTGTGTCAGGGCAAGGGATGGATGTCAGGATGGGCTGCAACACCCACCACATTGTTTTACATGGAGGGCCCTGGGTGGTGAGAGGCCATCTAGGCTAGATCATAGAACTCATTTGACAGGAACCCACCTGGCACTAGTGGAAGCTGGGACTGAGAGGAGGCTCCACTGGGTGGAGCCAGGTTGCAGAACTCATTAGGACATGCAGAGCCTGAACTGAAGGCAGACCAGGACAAGCAGAACTTCTGTACCAGGCAGAACACATGAGATCTGGGCTGGAATCAGGCCTGCTAGGAGAAATTGTGGAAATCCCTTGCTAGGCCACAGCTACCACTGTGGAGCACAAGAGCTGGGACTGGGGGACAGGCCACGTGAGGCTGGAGCATTCAGTGTTTGTGTAAGCTGGATCTAAGGAGAAGCTCAGCTGGGCCAGAATGCAACACCCACTGGCGTGCATGAGAGCCAGGGTTGTGTTGTGCCCAGCTGGGCTATGTTAGACTACAACACCTGCCAGCAAGAGCTGAGACTGCAGGTAGACCATGTCAGTCTGGGTTGAAGTACCCACGAGCACGTACCAAGACCCAGGGCTGGATGCAAGCCTGGTAGGGGAATTTTGGGATCTCCCTTGCTGGGCTGCTGCTTCCATGGGTGGGCATGAGAGCTGGGAATGGAGGTTATCTAGGTTGGGCTAGGCCGCATCATCTGCTGGTACACACCAGAACCATAAATATGTACAGCCCAGCTGGGCTAGGACACAACAGCAGCTGGCAGGGGCCAGGACTGTGAGTCACGTCTGGCTGGATCATGGTACTCCTTGGCAGGTACGACAGAGGTGGGGGCAAAACTACAGGAGACTGTGGGCACACCCCTGCTGCTTTGTACCTACCGCTAATGAGCATGAGAACTACAGCAGGCTAGGCTGGACAAGGCAGTGGCATTTGTCAGCATATATGAAGGCCAGGTCTGAGAGCAAACCGGGCTGATATGTATGACAGCCAGATAGGATATGGGCTGGGCCGTGCTAGGCACACAAAAACCTGAGCTGGAGATGGGCCTGGTGGGAGTTATTAGGGGGTCAATCCAGACTAAGCCACAGCACTCACTATGATGCATGAGGACCAAATCTAAAAAGGGCAGGCTAGGCTGGGGCACAGAACCTCTCAGTTCACATGAGATATGGAGCTGGGGTCAAACTAGTCCTATTCCTGGGTCTGTGGAGGCATTAAGGTGGATTTTGTCAACCAAAAGATCTAGGTACGATTTTCTCATCCCTGCAACAATAAAACAAGCAACTCAGAATCTCAAATCTACTCAAGCAATACCCTCAGAGCACTCTTCCCCATATAGGAGCCTAAGGCATCATCAAACGGCTGGATCCCATCTGGGTCCTGATGTAGTTTGATAGCAAGGAGTGGCCCCCTCCCCTTCATCCCATATAAATAGAAGAAAAAAAAATCAAAGTGAAAAATGTTTCTAGCTCTCCCCCCCAAAATTAAATACTAACAGTTTTAAATAATGTTGTATTAAAATACTCCTGTCAGAAAAAAATTATGTTGCTCTAATTATAAACAATGTCTGCTGATATTGCTAAATTTTAATAAAATGCATTTTAGTGAGGCAGATGGTGTTTCCCCAAACAGCTGCAATTTTTCTAGTTCTCCATATGCTCTCACAGAATTTTGTAACTGCCACATCAAGTGAAGGAATCTCCTTTTCCCCGTGTTTGCCCTTGCATGGACATTTTTGACAGTTTCAAGCAGTAGAATGCAGATGTAATGTTGTACTTCATGTTCAAGGTTAAGTCATTAGTAACCCCATTTTTTGTAATTTTTTTTTTTTTTTTTGGGGGGAACTCATACACCCTGATCACGAGGCATGCTTCCATTGAGGAAGGCAAGCTGTTTTTTATAGAGGTCATGTGTCATGTTTCTGGTCACACTCAACCAAGACAACCTTCATATCCTCTTCAGTTTGATAAAACTTTAGACAATTTCCTCTCTTGAATCAGTCTCCAACTAATGCTACGGCATAGAACAGTGGATTCAGCCAGTTCCCACGACACGGGCATCCTGTCAGTGTAAGTTTGAGAGCTCTTTGCATTCTTCTTCCTGTAAATGTATCTGGGGAAAATGGCAATAGAGTCTGTGTTTGGACTTCTGCCACCAATGTCAAAGACCCAGATGAAACTCTTGCCTCCTGGCTTTGGTCTGGCCCAGCCCTGACTGTTGGAATCATTTTGAAAGTGAACCAGCAGATGAAAGAACTTTCTTTCTATTTCTTTCTCCCACTGAATGTGTGTGTTTGTGGTCTGTCTCTTTCTCTCCCTCTCCCTTTCTTTATCTGTCTCAAATAAATAAGTGTATCTTTAAGAAAGATTAATAGAAACCAGTTATTTCACTGAGCCTACTAAATTGTACATTTGCAAGACAAATGCAAAATTATCTTTCTTAATAACTAGAATAATAAAATGCAAATTATTCCAATTTTGCCAGATACTCTTATAACAGAGCTTTCTTTTTAAAAAGAAGATTTATTTATCTGAATGAGTTACAGAGAAACTAAGGAATATCTGTCTCTCAGCATTTCAAATAAAATTAAAACAAGTAACAAATTCTTTCAATATTTACTTATTTATTATTTCTAGGGAAAGTATAACATTCATGCATCAAAAAAATTCACTTGATATATTTGGATAACGGCAACTTATAAGGATCGTGAGAGACCATGGAATGAACTGAAATTTGTCATCATGAGTGGTATATGCTATCCAAAATGCGTGAATAAAACAAATGTCAGAAGTAACATGTGAAGATGGATTTACACCCACATGCTACAAAGGGATATTAACATTTGCTGAAGGTTATTTTCATGCTTAAAGGCATATGGTTAAATGAGTTTGAAACCTGATTCTAATAACGTTAATGCATTATTCAGCTGTCAGTGATATTTGTGACGGGAAAAGCAGACACTTCCAAATTGTAGGATAAGCATTAAAAACAGATTATCCAATCGCCTAGCATTTCATCGCTTAATTTTTGTGAGGAAATTAAGACTGAATACTGTCTTAATGCATCCATTGCAAAGACTTTCTGCTTTGATGAATGTCACCTGGATTCTGACGTGCACATCTAAACAAAGAAAAATGACAGTTGCCACAGAATAAAAAGGATATTGTTCCCAGTCCCTTTGGGAGTTAGCAGGTACTTCTCTTTCTTAGCTACCTAATGTACCATTAACACCTATTTCTGACATAATACTAACGGAACTCATAAAAAATAAATCACACCATGAAAATATTCTTTGCTGAACCGATTTTCCTGTAAATGGAAATAAATTTGCTATGCAGTACTTCTCATTAACTTCGTTTTCTGACTCTGTAAAAAGGACAGCAGCTGTTTGTTAATACATTTCCATGAGTACATAGAGAAATAAGTTTGTGATTGTTTGTTACCAGTTATGATATGCATTAATCAACATATTTTGTTTACTCTTTCTAATATACCATTAACCCTCCCCAAAAATAACTCAGTCCAAATTTGTTCTTCTTTCTTTCCATTATATACTCTACTTAGTAGATATCACGGACCTTGTTGAGGACAATGACATCTTCATACAATTAGTCTGTTTTGATTTGTTCTCTAAACATTTTCCTCATGGCCAGGTGTTTTCTTCACTTCTGGTAGATCAATCTGTTTTACAATTACACACTACTAAGATTACATGTTAGTGCAAAATTTGTTGTAGTGAGAGTTTTTGTTATTACGTGATTTAAAGCTGTTACGTAAAAAAAGCTGTTACGTTCTATATAGAATACATCCTCAGACTCTTTTGATTAAAAAAAAAATAGAAAGAAGCTAAAAAATGTTCCAAGAAAATAAGAGTGTTCAGTTTACTGAGATTCTCCTGACAGTATCATGAAGCAGATGATCAACAAGCACATAGAGAATATTTGATTCAGCAACTGATTCTATTGCATGTTAGTGACCAGGAAAGGCCATGAATAAAACTAGCAAATAGTATATTAATACTTACATCCCTCTTGGAGTAACTTCATAAGAATAAAATTGAAGAATATGCTGCAAGCTAAACTGACAAAGAAGCAAGGCAGTGCCATTGAATTTTTTTGCACATTCCGATGTTCAATTAACTGGTCCGTGAAACCTGGATGAATAATAAAATACACACATGCATCATTAGTACTTACGTCTTTATTTCATACCATTCATCTCTCTTGCCTTCATTTGAACATGATAATAACTATTATGTTTAAGAATGTTATATTTTCTACCCTTTTTTCAACTGTATATAAGTTGAAATGTTTTTTATCAAAAATATAAATTGATTTAAATCAAAACATTTTACAACTTCATGTATCTTCAGTTTTTAATAATATTCTGAGGTACTTGTGAAAATTTAAAAAGTGCACATTTTAATATAAACATTTTAAAGAACAATCCTAAAATTTTAATATAATTTTTTTATTAATTATTTTGCATTATGTGACAGTTTCATAGGCTCTGGGGATCCCCTCACCCCTCCACCTCCCCTCCCCCCTGGTGGATTCCTCCACCTTGATGCAGCATTACAGTTCAAATTCAATCAAGATTCTTTCCTTGCAAACATATACTAAGCATGGAGTCCAGCTACTTATTGTCCAGATGGGTTGAACAGTTTCTTGGGGAGACCATTTCTGGTCCCAAGTTAGAGCTGGTATAATATCATCACAGTCAATTAAGAGTCCCAATATAACATCAACAGCAATTTGCAACATTATGGAATTGACATGGTTTTGAGTAACCAATAAGTTAAAAAAAAAAAAAAAAAAAGCAAGTTCTTAACCACAACCTATGATTAGCTCATTGACATTTCAATTTTAGTTTATATACAGGACCATCCTAAAATGTTAATATAATTTTTAAAAACCTAAGTTTTAGAAAATGTTTTTAAGAAAAACAAAACTATCAGAAGTACAGGTGTCCATTATTCCTCCATTTGCACATATAGTAATAAAATGCAAAGTTGCATGAATTTGTAATACAGAAAGATGGTGTTTATTCTCTAATAGCAACTATTGCAAATACTTCCTCTTGAAAGAAAAATTGGAATAAAATTAGTACATTCATCCCATTCAGGATAATAATACATACTCTTCTTAGATATATTACTTTTTTAAGCTTTATTTCAGAGAGATCCTCCATTTGCTGGTTCAGTACCCAAATGGTTGCAATGGCAGGAGCTTAGCTCTGTGAAACCAGCAGCCAGGAACTTCCCCCACATATCCCATGTGGGTGCAGGGGCACAAGGACTTTGTTGCTTTCCCAGGCCATAAACAGGGAGTTAGATCAGAAGTGAACAGCTGGGACATGGGACTGGTGCCCATATGAGACACCAGTGTCATAAGTGGAGCCTAACTAACCCATGGCACTGACACCAGATTTGTTATTTCTTTCTTTTTTTTTTTTTTTTTAACTTTTATTTATGTATTTGAAAGGCAGAGTTACAGAGTAAGACAAAGAGAGACAGAAGAAGAAATTTTCCATCCACTGGTTCATTCTGAAGTGACCTCAATGGCCAGTGCTGTGTCAGGCCTCAGTCAGGAACCTGGAGATTTTTCTGGGTTTCCCAGTTGAGTACAAGAGGCCAACGACTTAGGTCATCCTCCATTTCTTTTTCAGCCTTCTTAGCATGAAGCTGGATTGGAAGTTGAACAGCTTGGACTTGTGAAGGCACTGCAAAAAGAAGCTTAAAGCACTGTGTTGTTGTTTTATTATTACCATCATCATCATTATTTTTAATTTGGGGGAAAAGATTTGACAAGGTAATTGTTCTAGATTTTTTTAAATCTTGGCTAATTACTTCTGCCATTTAAAATCATATTCTATAAAAAAAGAGGAAAATGATGTAATTTTTAATGGAAACACAAGTGGACAACACCTTAAGCAAGTCTTCACATTGAACATTCAGAGGGCTGACAATTGGTTAAGTTACCACTGTCATGCTAGCACCCTGTGTCCTAGCGCTTGTTTGAGTCCTGGCCATCTGCTCCTGATCAGCTACCTGTGGATGTGTCTGGGAAGACAGCAGCTAAAAGCCCAAGTATTAGGATGCTGACCAACCTAATGGAAGACGCAGATGGTCTATCAACCTAGTTACCCAGATTATCAACCTAGCCCCTGCAGCAGTTCACTGTAGCCATTGAGTGGATGGAAGATTTTTCTCACACGCTGTCTCTGCTCCTTTTTCAAATTAATATACAATCAACCTTATTTAGAGAAATGAGGATTCATCAATGCAGAAAAGCCAAAATCAAGTGTCCCCTGCCTCAGTGGAATAAAGTAAAAATAAAGATAGACAACCTCACATCTGTAATAGTCCTAAAAGAAACACGCAACTTGTAAGTAATAATGTGGAAATTTCAAGCAAACACAAATAAGGGCATTCTAATTTTCCATATTCCTAAAGTGTCATCATAAGACAGCAACATTAAAAAATAAGCACATCTGAGTGTGGTGACTTGAAATAAACTTTAAGAAAAGTATTTCATGTTTTTAAAATACTGGAAAATTGCATTTTAATTTTTAAAAAAAGAAAGGCATGCAAATACAAATGAAAAGAAGAGAGCAGAAAGGGGAGATTGTTTTACTAATTTTTTAAGATTGATTTTACTTATTAGAAAGGCAAAGTTACAGAAACAGAGAGGCAGAGACAAAGGGACTGATTTTCCTTCTGCTGCTTTTAGCCCCCAAGAGCCTCAAAGCATGATGCTGGGCCAAGCCTAAGCCAGAGCTGCTTCTGTATGTCCCATCTGGGTGCAGAGGGCCAAGCACTTGAGTCATCTTCTGCTGCTTTTCTAAGCGCATTAGCAGAGATTTGGATCAGAATTGGGACAGCCAAAATTCCAGCTGGCTCTCATATGGGATACTGTCTCAGGCAACGGCTCAGTCCAGCCCTTTATTTTTTTTATCATAAAATATATCTGTAAACTATATAAAATCTATCCTATATTAATAGGAAGTTAATTTTAAAATAAAATAATTAAAACAACAAGATAACAAAGATAGTTCATAGTTTCTACTTCTGAGAACAGGTGAACAATGAAAGATATTTATGATCCATTTTCTCTGTTTGAAGTCCCACCCTGCCCCTGTCATTGACCAACTGTGGATGTTTGGATAAAGTACTTCATTGCTTGCAGGTTCATTTTCTTATCTTTATAGAGTACGTTTCTTGTAATTCTTACCCTAAACATTCTTAAAGCATAAATTAAGGTTGATATAACATGTTGTCAACAGAGGGCAGTAATTAACCATAAACTGCCCCATGTTCTCTAGCCACAAGAATGAATCAGTTCCATCGACATTGAAGCACAGCATTCAAAGTAACACTTATTGTTGTTTCTCTCATGCAAAGAATTTGAGTAATCAAATATCTTGTCTTTCTTGAATAACTTCAACCCTCTGAGTTAAGAGAGAGGAGCACACAAAAAAGAATACAAAAATTACTTCATAATGGGCCCAGCGTCATAGCCCAGTGGCTAAAGTCCTCACTTTGAACGCACCAGGATCCCATATCAGCACCAGTTCATACCCCAGCTGCTCCACTTCCCCTCCAGCTCCCTGCTGTGGCCTGGAGTCGAGGATGGCCCGAAGCCTTGGGACCCTGTACCCGCGTGGGAGAGCCGGAAGAAGCTCAGCTCCTGAATTCAGATCTGCTCAGCTCCACCCATTGCAGCCACTTGGGACATGAAACAGCAGATGGAAGATCTTTTTCCCTGTATCTCCTTCTCTCTGTAAGTCTGACTTTCCAATTAAAAAAAAAAATCAATCTTTAAAAATTTTTTTCATAATGATGAAAAGGCCTTGTCAGTGGAGATCAGAATGTCTGTTCTCTGCTTTCTGATCTCTTACATTGTGGGTGTTTGTGTAACTGTGACCACTGCAGAGGTTACCGACAAGGGGTCGTTTAACCTGTGACTGGCTACTCACTGTAACTGGTACATCTTTAATTCTTTCATTTAAACATGTTAGACTAAAATCAGTACTAGTGGGGCCTGGCACAGTGGCTCAACTGGGTAATCCTCCCCTTTCAAGTACCTGGATCCTATATGGAAACCAGTTCATGTCCCAGCTGCTCAGTTTCTCATCCAGCTCCCTTCTTGTGGCCTGAGAGAGTAGTCAGAATGGCCCAAACGTTTTGGAGACCTAAGAAACTCCTGGCTCCTGGTTTCAGATCAACTCAGCTCCAGCTTTTGCAGCTACTTGGACGTGAACCAGCTGGTGGAAGATTCTGTCTCTCCTTTTCTCTGTGTATCTCCTTTTTCAATAAAAATAAATCTTTTAAAAACATCACTATTAGTAAATACTGTAACAGTATCCTAAGCATATCATAGATGGTCACTAATGCTTTATTATTTCATAAATGTTATAATTATACATAGATTTCTTTGTTATTACTGAGTCTAATAAAAAATAAATTTTACATTTCATCTTTAAAGTATATATATGTATATACATAATGCATACATATCCCTTTAATTAAATTATCTATTTTATTTACTTGAACCAGATATAAGGAATTTGGAACCTTTTATCATAAATGAAAACAAATATCAGCTTATCAGTCATTTTATTTTAAAGTATCTCAAAACATAAAAATATGACACTAAATGAGAACACACAGATCAATAAGAAATGCACATCCTAAATTGGAAAAATGAGCAAAGGGTATGAATAGTAATGCATTAAAGAAAAATTAAAAATATTGAATGAGAAAATGAACACTGATATTCACTGCTAACTCACTGGATTGTAAATTTTAATATTTGGCCATATTTTGTTTGTAAAACTTTAAAAACATGTGTCGTTCAGCGAGTTGGTATGTCAATGTCACCATAAACAAAAAAGTGTTAGTGTCTTGGTATTGACAGAAAATATAATTTTTAAACTATACTACACACATTTTAAGAAATCAATAAAAATGTGAAACAAAAAATTTATGTTGACATTTGGATGTTTAATAATTGGTAAAAATCTCTAACAGACATAACAACAAGTTTTCCACTAACAGGAATAAATAAAAAATTTCACATATGCATTTGGAATAAGTTATATATAAATAGTTTTAAAAAGACATGTTAGAAGGTGAGATGATCTGAGTTCAGATGGATATAACCCTCAGTGAATAAGAGCTGGGATCATTAGTAAGTACTTGGTACAAAATAATGTTTTAAAAGAATCTTTGCATAGTTTTTTTTCACAGTCTGCATTTTCCACGTACCTTTGAAGATTCTCATATGCTATGCTACTGTGTATATTTTTGCACATTTTAAGACATTTATAATAGTCTACATAATTAAGTTATAAAATTACTGAAATGACTACATGTCTAAAAATAATAACTCGATAGTTGGGCTTTTATTATTTTTGTGGAAGGAAAAAAATCAGTTAAATTCTGCCAACCATTCTGCTTCTGTGGATCGTTCGTCTCTTGAGACAGAGGAGATCCTCAGAAAACCATCACGCCCCGTGCGTCACCTGTCTTCAGAATTCCAAATAGCTCCAGTCAATGGGAGCTCTTCTTGTTCCCCTAGAAGAGACAGGAAAAGACACAAGCACACACATTGCATTTCTTAACAAAACAAGAGAAATGTTTTCCATGAAGAATTATTATCCAATTTTATATATTTCATAAAATATACTTGATCAGGGTAAACAGAAAGATAAAGCACATTTAAGACTATTTGAAATATATGTTCATGAGCATCATTTTTAGATTGAAATATAATTTAGAAACATCTTAACATGTCTGCATACAAGTCAGGTATAATACTGTCTTATCTTCACTTACATAAAATTGAGTTCATCTATGTTAATTTTTGTATA